>NC_141873.1:96105211-96259628 GCF_056163025.1 Triticum urartu | reverse complement strand
TAGGAAGGATCATTATCCTCTACCTTTCATTGATCAAATGCTAGAAAGATTATCAAAACATACACATTTTTGCTTTCTAGATGGATACTCTAGTTTTTCCCAAATACCTGTGTCACAAGGGGATCAGGAAAAAATTACTTTTACATGCCCTTTCGGTACTTTTGCTTATAGACGTATGCCTTTTGTTTTATGCAATGCACCTGCTACCTTTCAAATATGTATGACTGCTATATTCTCTGACTTTTTTGAAAAGATTGTTGAGGTTTTCATGGATGATTTTTTCGTTTACGTAACTTTTTTTGATGATGACTTAAGAAACCTTGATTGAGTTTTGTAGAGATGTGAAGAAACTAATCTTGTCTTGTTATTAAGATTGGGAGAAGTGCCACTTTATGGTTAATGAAGGTATTTTCTTGGGGCATAAAATCTCCAAACGAGGTATTGAAGTTGATAAAGCTAATGTTGATGCAATTGAAACAATGACGTGTCCTAAAGATATCAAAGGTATAAGAAGTTTCCTTGGTCATGTTGGTTTCTATAGAAGATTTATTAAAGATATCTCTAAAATTTCTATGCCTCTTACTAATCTTTTGAAAAAATATGTTCCATTCATTTTTTATTATGATTATTTAGAAGCCTTTGAAATACTTAAGAAAGCCTTAATCTCTGCAACTATTGTTCAACCACCTGATTGGAACCTACCCTTTGAAATTATGTGTGATGCTAGCAATAATGTTGTTGGTGTTGTTCTAGGACAAAGAGTTGATAACAAATTAAATGTTACCCATTATGCTAGTAAAACTCTAGACAGTGCCCAAAAAAATTATGTTACCACTGAAAAAGAATTCTTAGCATTTGTGTTTACTTGTGATAAATTCAGATCTTACATTGTTGATTCAAAAGTAATTCTTCACACTGATCACGCTGCTATTAAGTACCTTATGGAAAAGAAGGATGCTAAACCTAGACTCATTAGGTGGGTTAACTTGCTACAAGAATTTGATTTACATATTACTGATAGGAAATGAGCTGAGAACACCGTAGCAGACAACTTGTCTAGGTTAGAAAATATTCTTGATGACCCACTACCTATTGATGATAGTTTTCCTGATGAACAACTAGTTGTCATAAATGCTTCTCGTAGCACCTCATGGTATGCAGACTATGGTAATTATATAGTTGCTAAATTTATACCACCTAACTTCACATACCAACAAAAGAAAAAATTCTATGTTTTAAGACATTACTTATGGGATGACCCACATCTTTATAAAGAAGGAGTAGATTGTGCTATTAGATGTTGTGTACCTGAGCATGAACATGAACAAATCCTACGTAAGTGTCACTCTAAGGCTTATGGAGGACACCATGCTGCAGATAGAACTGCACACAAGGTATTACAATCTGGTTTTTATTGTCCTACTCTTTTCAAAGATGCTCATAAATTCGTCTTGTCTTATGATGAATGTCAAAGAATTGATAACATTAGTAGATGTAAGGAAATGCCTATGAATTACTCACTTGTTATTGAACCATTTGATGTTTGGAGATTTGACTATATGGGACCTTTTCCTTCCTCTAATGGGTATACTCATATTTTGGTTGTTGTTGATTGTGTTACTAAGTGGGTAGAAGTTACTCCAGCTAGTAGTGTTGATCACAACACTTCTATTAAAATGCTTAAAGAAGTTATTTACCTGAGGTTTGGAGTCCCTAGATATTTAATGACCGTAAATTGCTTTCCGTAAATTGCTTGCTAAGTAACCATAGAATTGCATCTCCATATCACCCTCAGTCTAGTGGTCAATTACAATTAAGTAATAGAGAAATAAAATTAATCTTGCAAAAGACTATTAATAGATCTAGGAAAAATTGGTCTAAGAAACTCGATTATGCATTATGGGCTTATAGAACTGCTTATAAAAATCCTATGGGTATGTATCCATATAAAATGGTTTATGGAAAAGCATGTCGCATACCTCTTGAATTAGAACATAAAGCTTATTGTGAAATTAAAGAGCTCAACTATGATTTCAAACTTGTCGGTGAAAAGAGGTCATTTGACATTAGCTCACTTGATGAATGCCACGCCCCTCCACCTATATATGGAGGGGAAGGACGCCCCCAAGAGGACACACAAGCCCTTGGCCCTCCTCTCTCTCTCTCTCTCTCTCTCTCTCTCTCTCGTTACTTCGTAACTCCTCCGTCTTTGTTGTTTCGGTAGCTCTTGGCGTAGCCTTGTCGAAATCACTCCACCACCATCACCGTAACGTTGTCATGTTGTCGGCGATCCCATCTACTTCTCCTCCCTCACTTGCTGGATTAAGGAGGAGGAGACATCATCGAGCCGTATGTGTGCTGAACGTGGAGGTGCTGTCCATTCGGTACTTCATGGGTTTGGATCACGATTGGATCGTGACGAGTACGACTACATCAATTGCGTGATATATGCTTCTGCTTAATGGTCTACGAGGGTACGTATACACACTCTTCCCTCTCGTTGCTATGCTTCTCCTAGATAGATCTTGGGTGTTTGTAGGATTTTTATTTTATTTTCATGCTATGTTCCCCAATAGTCAACCCATTCAATCCAATCCAAGACAAACAATCGAAAAAACAAACTGAAACTAAAGTTTCAGTCCAAACTATTCCCAGGGTTAAATACAAGTATGTGTGTAGAGGGGTCCTCACTAATGAGGAAGACCGACGACGCGGGTGGGTCTTGGACTAGGATGCATAAGTGTGGGTACGATGCATACATCAAGTGAAGATGAGAACGGGTGAAGTCCACCGACATTACAAAGTCGGTGCAGAGGGGCTCATGAATGTAGCGTGCTAGAGTGTGATGACAAAGCTCATCATCTTAGGATTGATCATATTCGAAGTGAGTAGGTGGACAACATGACCACCATCAATGATGGTGGCGAATAGGGAAAGTGGTGACATAGATGTGTATTAGGGGCATGCAAAAATGTGTTTGTCACATCGCAACGCACATGCACATTTGCTCATATTTGCCCCACGTCTACAACCGAACGCTCCATATCCACGCCTAACGCACGGGAGGCATGTCTGGTCACCCCCCGAACACAAAAATTGCCACCCAACTGGCCACCCCAAAAGCAGCTCAAACTCCCGGGCTGACTGGCAATCACCATACCCAGCCCATATGTGCGAGGATATGGGACGCAGACGCGCTCGGGTGCATCTGCCATGTCGGATCCGGCCCACTATGGCTCGTCCAACCCCACATAAATTCACCCCTATCCGCACTTTGGACCAAATCCTAGCCAATCAACTCCCTTCCACCCCTAGCTCCTCTCCGGCAATCTCCGGCCTACTCCGGCATGGCGGGCAATGGACTTGACTCTGAGAAGTCTGGATCCATCGACTCGGACCTCGTCCCTTGCGATCTTGAAGAGTAGATGGCTGCTCGCATGGCTCACTAACACTCCAGAGAGGAGTGCGCCTGCATGCGGTTGCTCAAATGGCGCTAGGATCCGCCGAGGCCGATGGTTCAAGGCGCGTGACCACAGCCTAGCCAGAAGTGGTGTCCACCATATGGCGGTGCAACCCCACTCCGACGACGCAACCGTTTAGGTCGCTCCTCGTTCTCGCGGCACCAGGCGCCGAAACGGAGGCCAACACCGCCATGGTTTATGGCCAAACGGCCAGGAGGCGCGGCATGCCCGCCGCGCGAGGCAGAGGGCATGGGATGCCACAATGGCCTTGATGTGGAGGCGGAGCCATCGGAATCGCACGCCTATTTGGATAGGGGCGAAGAAGCCCTCAGTGCCTGCATCGCGAGAAGCAGCAAAGGAGAGGGTCCGTGCCATGGCAAGAGAGCAAAGCAGGACGGTCTGTGCCATGGCCGGACTCCCCCTCCCTCCCAAGAGGAGAGGTAGGAGGACAACAATGGATCAGATTCGCCTCGACCCGTTTAGTGTCTTCGACCAGTACTACCGCACGAAAGACGACAATGGAAAAAGCGGTCGTGGATGGACTTCTTCCATTGTCCTAGTCAGTAGTACATGTCAATTTTAGATAGTCTGATGACATATTTTCAGCTAGGCATGTACGTTGCGTGAGACTAATATGTATTTGAGGATTTTGTTTGAAGGATCGGTTGTGGAAACGGACTTTTGATGTGTGCCCGGCCACATTTCATGACACGTCCACGGACGTACTCTGGTTGCAGAAGCTCTTAGAGCATCTACAAAATGGGTATCCCAAACTTGTCTCAAATACTTGAGTGGATTGCCCGATCATTAACCGGTCACAAAAATTCGATCTCGACGGGCATCTCAAACGGGCTTTAAACGCCCGGGCTGACCGGCACTCATTATATTTAGCCCAAATATGAAACGGATATGATGGCGCCCAGGCGCATCCGCCACGTCGGACCCGGCCCATAATGACCCACCCGGCCCCGCATATATTCCTCACCATCCGTTTGTCGGACTAAATCCTAGCCACTTCATTTCACTCCCCTCTGCCACCCAAACTCCCGTATGGCGATCTCCAGCCTTCTCCGACATGGCGGGAAACAGATTCGAGTTCTTCACCTTCAGATATGTCTACCCCGAGCTCATCCCACGCAGCCTCAAGGAGGAGATGGCCGTTCGGCTTGTGCTCCGCCTCTCCCGGGACGAGGCCCGTGCAAGGCAGCGTGCAAACTCCTTCCGTCGGGAATCAATTGTGTGTGCCCAAATGGCACATGGATCCGACGCTAGGTGTGTCGTTGTTGCCTCACCAGAGGCGGTGGGGTCTGTTTGGCTTCTGAACACGGTGGCGGACGCGCAACCCGTCCGTTGTCGTGCGGAGCAGTAGGACACACCATGGGCGTCATCCAACGCAAACATGATGCGGCGTGGCCACTGTGCAAGGCAGCGGGCGCGGGAGGCAGCGGCAGCCCTCTAGGCGATGGACGTCGGCGAGGCGGAGTCGCATTCTCCGGCGCCCTGTATGCACCAATGCGGGCGCCATAACCGCGTCGTCGTGGATGTCGCCGGCTCGTCCCAGGACAGATCACGATATCCATCACCGATCTAGTGTCCACCGGCATCGTTAGGGTTCCGGGCTCCGATGAAAACGAGTAGGACATGAAAGATGACGGTGCCTTGAGTCTTGTGAGCTGGCTCGTGTCTCATGCCCTACTCTACCTTGTCGGTGACCAGACCAACACTCTGGGGAGCACAGTCGGCCGCCGGACATAGGCACAGCGGAGCCGAACGAGCTTCGCTTAGATTAGGTTTCACGTTGTATCTAATAATATGAATTTGAGGTATCCGACTGTGGTATTATTTAAGACGTGATTGGTTTTGAGGGGTCGGATTTGTCAATTCCGGTTGTATCTGTTGGATAAGTGAGCAACTGACTTCACTGGAGGGCCAAAGGCCAGTACATATACATGTGTATGGTAAAGTCCAAGAGACCCCTTATACAATGGGGATGAACCGAAAAGGGCTATACACATCTAACACCCCCCCTCAAACTCAGGGTGGATCGACAACACTGAGTTTGGAGAGAAGAAAACTGTGTTGCGCTCGAGTCTGTGCCTTCGTGAAGAAGTCCGCCAACTGGAGCTCAGAGGGCACATAGTGAAGAGCGAGAGTCTGATACTGCACAGCAACACGCACAAAGTGGGCATCCACACCGATGTGCTTGGTGAGCTCATGCTTCACCAGGTCACGCGCAATACTGATAGCACTAGTACTATCTGACAATAAGGGAGTCGAGGTAGTAGCAGACACACCAAAATCCTCAAGCAGCCACCGTAACCAGATCACCTCAGCCGTCAGCATGGCCATGGCTCGCAACTCAGCCTCTGTACTCGAGCGAGAAACCGCAGTCTGTTTCTTTGTCTTATAGGCAATAAGAGAGCCACCAAGAAAGACACAATAAGCAGACAGCGACCATCGATCAGAGGGATCACTAGCCCAGGTAGCATCAGAGTAGGCCTGGAGCTCAAGAGAGCTGGAGCGGGGAAAGAAAAGGCACTGAGAGATCGTGCCACGAAGATATCGTAGGACACGGAGGAGATGACTATAGTGAACAGAGGTGGGGGCTGAAACGAACTGACTCAAAATGTGGACAGGATAGGAGATGTCAGGACGTGTAACAGCAAGGTAGACAAGACTGCCGACAAGGTGACGATAGCGAGTGGGATTAGGAAGAGGGTCACCATCAGATGCACGAAGCTGAACGTTGAGCTCCATGGGAGTCACAACAGTGCGCTCATCACCGAGAGCAGCGCGAGCAAGAAGATCCTGAATATATTTTTCTTGGGAGATGTAGAAGCCATCAGAGGTGGAGGATATCTCAATCCCAAGAAAATAGCGAAGTGGACCAAGATCAGTCATGAGAAACTGGTCGCGAAGGCGAGCCTTAACAAAGGCAATGTAATCAGAGTCATCGCTAGTGATGATCATGTCATCAAAATAGAGAAGGAGAAGAGTCCGACCACGAGGAGACGTGTGAATAAACAACACGGGATCATGATCACTGGGCAAGAAACCAGCGGCAGTCACCACAAAGGCGAAGTGCTCAAACCAGGCGCGAGGGGCCTGTTTGAGACCATAGAGGGAGCGGCGAAGCCTACAGACCATATTATCAGGAGCATAGTACCCCGGTGGTGGCTGCATATAAACCTCCTCACGCAACTCACCATTGAGAAAAGCGTTCTGAACATCAAGTTGAGAGATAGACCACTAACGAACAAAGGCCACAGCAAGAAGAGTGCGGACCGTGGTCATGTGGGCCACAGGGGAGAATGTCTCATCATAATCGCGCCCTTGCTCCTGCTGAAAACCACGGGCCACAAGACGAGCTTTGTAGCGCTCAAGAGAACCATCGGAGCGAGTCTTAATCTTGTAAACCCACTTGCAGGTGATGGGACGAACACCAGAAGGAAGGCGAACCAGATCCCATGTGCCAGAGCACTCAAGAGCAACAAGCTCTTCGGCCATCGCAAGCTGCCATTCAGGCTGAGTCATGGCAGTTCGGTAGGAAGTGGGCTCAGCAATAACAGAGAGACTGTACCGATCAGGGGAGTAGCGATCAGGCGGGGGGCGAGGCCGAGCACGGAGGTTGTGAACCGGGGGAGGTGTGAGAGGAGGCGCACTAGAGGTGGAAGGCTCGTCAGAGGAGACATCCTCAGGACGAGAGCGGCGAGTATAGTGGAGAGGAAACGGAGAGAGAGGGTGACGGACTAGAGATGATGGAGGATAGGTGGAGGAGGAGGATGGAGAAGACGGGATCGGTGGTGAAGGAGAAAGAATGGGAGGTGCTAGAGAAAGAGGTGACACATGAGGCACATAGCAGGGTGTATCGGGAAGGAGAAGGAAAGAGAGGTCGGCCACCGAGAAAATCGAGGAACAAGAACGTGGGTAGTAAGAACGAGACTCGTCAAAAGTCACATCACGCGAGATGCGCAAGCGACGACCCACATGATCCCAACATCGATATCCCTTGTGCTCATCACTATAGCCAAGGAAAACACACTCAACTGACTGAGCAGTCAGTCTGGTGCGTTCTCGGGGGGCAAGAAGAACATAGCACACGCAGCCAAACATACGAAGAGCAAAATAGTCAGGAGAGCGACCAGTGAGACACTCCATAGGAATACCACCCTGCAGAGCAGACGAGGGCTGAATGTTGATGAGATAGGTGGATGCGGAAACAGCCTCAGCCCAAAAATGGGGTGGAAGGGGAGCAGCAATCATTAGCGCACGAGCCGTCTCAAGCAAATGACGATGCTTTCGTTCGGCAACGCCATTCTGAGTATGAGCACCAAGACACGAGAACTGGGCAAGAGTACCCTGTTTCGCGAGAAAACCGCGCAATAGCTGAGAGATATACTCTCCAGCGGAGTTAGCACGAAAAGTGCGAATGGGTGTGGCAAACTGGGTGTGAACCATTGCAGCAAAACGTTTGTATATAGGGAGAACCTCGCTACGAGATTTTATGAAGTAGAGCAAAACATAATAGCGATGACCACCTTTTGGATCAAAGGGAGCAGGACCCCAGACATCAGAATGAACTAAGTCAAAAGGATGATGAAATATGCCCTAGAGGCAATAATAAATTTATTATTATTATATTTCCTTGTTCATGATAATCGTTTATTATCCATGCTAGAATTGTGATGGGAAACTCAGATACATGTGTGGATACATAGACAACACCATGTCCCTAGTAAGCCTCTAGTTGACTAGCTCGTTGATCAATAGATGGTTACGGTTTCCTAACCATGGACATTGGATGTCATTGATAACGGGATCACATCATTAGGAGAATGATGTGATGGACAAGACCCAATCCTAAGCCTAGCACAAGATCATGTAGTTCGTATGCTAAAGCTTTTCTAATGTCAAGTATCATTTCCTTAGACCATGAGATTGTGCAACTCCCGGATACCGTAGGAGTGCTTTGGGTGTGCCAAACGTCACAACGTAACTGGGTGGCTATAAAGGTACACTACAGGTATCTCCGAAAGTGTCTGTTGGGTTGGCACGAATCGAGACTGAGATTTGTCACTCCGTGTAAACGGAGAGGTATCTCTGGGCCCACTCGGTAGGACATCATCATAATGTGCACAATGTGATCAAGGAGTTGATCACGGGATGATGTGTTATGGAACGAGTAAAGAGACTTGCCGGTAACGAGATTAAACAAGGTATCGGGATACCGACGATCGAATCTCGGGCAAGTATCATACCGCTAGACAAAGGGAATTGTATACGGGATTGATTAAGTCCATGACATCGTGGAGCATGTGGGAGCCAACATGGGTATCCAGATCCCGTTGTTGGTTATTAACCAGAGAGTTATCTCGGTCATGTCTGCATGTTTCCCGAACCCGTAGGGTCTACACACTTAAGGTTCGATGACGCTAGGGTTATAGGGAATAGATATACGTGGTTACCGAATATTGTTCGGAGTCCCGGATGAGATCCCGGACGTCACGAGGAGTTCCGGAATGGTCCGGAGGTAAATATTTATATATGGGAAGTCCTGTTTTGGTCGCCGGAAAAGTTTCGGGGTTTATCGGTAACGTACCGGGACCACCGGGAGGGTCCCGGGGGTCCACCAAGTGGGGCCACAAGCCCCGGAGGGCTACATGGGCCAAGTGTGGGAGGGGACCAGCCCCAGGTGGGCTGGTGTGCCCCCCCACAAGGGCCCAAGGCGCCTCCAAGAGGGAAGGGGGGGCAAACCCTAGGGCAGATGGGCCCTAAGGCCCACCCCAGGTGCGCCTCCCCCTCTCCCCCTTGTGGCCGCCACCCAGATGGGATCTGGGGGCTGCCTCCACCCCTAGGGAGGGAACCCTAGGTGGGGGCGCAGGCCCTCCCCTCCCCCTATATATACTTGAGGTTTGGGCTGCCCAACACACATGAGTTCTTGACCTCTCCCTGGCGCAGCCCTACCTCTCTTTCTCCTCATATCTCGCGGTGCTTGGCGAAGCCCTGCTGGAGTACCACGCTCCTCCACCACCACCACGCCGTCGTGCTGCTGCTGGATGGAGTCTTCCCCAACCTCTCCTTCTCCCCTTGCTGGATCAAGGCGTAGGAGACGTCACCGGGCTGTACGTGTGTTGAACACGGAGGTGCCGTCCGTTCGGCACTAGGATCATCGGTGATTTGAATCACGATGAGTACGACTCCATCAACCCCGTTCACTTGAACGCTTCCGCGTAGCGATCTACAAGGGTATGTAGATGCACTCTCCTTCCCCTCGTTGCTGGTTTCTCCATAGATAGATCTTGGTGACACGTAGGAAAATTTTGAATTTATGCTACGTTCCCCAACAGTGGCATCATGAGCTAGGTCTATGCGTAGTTTCTATGCACGAGTAGAACACAAAGTAGTTGTGGGCGTTGATTTTGTTCAATATGCTTACCGTTACTAGTCCAATCTTGATTCGGCGGCATTGTGGGATGAAGCGGCCCGGACCGACCTTACACGTACTCTTACGTGAGACTGGTTCCACCGACTGACATGCACTGGTTGCATAAGGTGGCTAGCGGGTGTCTGTCTCTCCCACTTTAGTCGGATCGGATTCGATGAAAAGGGTCCTTATGAAGGGTAAATAGCAATTGGCATATCACGTTGTGGTTTTTGCGTAGGTAAGAAACGTTCTTGCTAGAAACCCATAGCAGCCACGTAAAACATGCAAACAACAATTAGAGGACGTCTAACTTGTTTTTGCAGGGTATGCTATGTGATGTGATATGGCCAAAGGATGTGATGAATGATATATGTGATGTATGAGATGATCATGTTCTTGTAATAGGAATCACGACTTGCATGTCGATGAGTATGACAACCGGCAGGAGCCATAGGAGTTGTCTTAATTTATTTATGACCTGCGTGTCAACATAAACGTCATGTAATTACTTTACTTTATTGCTAACCGTTAGCTGTAGTAGTAGAAGTAATAAGTTGGCGAGACAACTTCATGGAGACACAATGATGGAGATCATGGTGTCATGCCGGTGATGATGATGATCATGGAGCCCTGAAGATGGAGATCAAAAGGAGCAATACGATATTGGCCATATCATGTCACTATTTGATTGCATGTGATGTTTATCATGTTTTTGCATCTTATTTGCTTAGAACGACGGTAGTAAATAAGATGATCCCTCATTAAAATTTCAAGAAAGTGTTCTCCCTAACTGTGCACCATTGTGAAAGTTCGTCGTTTCGAAGCACCACGTGATGATCGGGTGTGATAGATTCTTACGTTCGAATACAACGGGTGTTGACGAGCCTAGCATGTACAGACATGGCCTCGGAACACATGCGAAACACTTAGGTTAACTTAACGAGCCTAGCATGTACAGACATGGCCTCGGAACACAAGAGACCGAAAGGTCGAGCATGAGTCGTATGGTAGATATGATCAACATGAAGATGTTCACCGATGTTGACTAATCCGTCTCACGTGATGATCGGACACGGCCTAGTTGACTCGGATCATGTAATCACTTAGATGACTAGAGGGATGTCTATCTGAGTGGGACTTCATAAGATGAACTTAATTATCCTGAACATAGTCAAAAGGTCTTCGCAAATTATGTCGTGGCTCGCGCTTCAGTTCTACTATTTAGATATGTTCCTAGAGAAAATTTAGTTGAAAGTTGATAGTAGCAATTATGCGGACTAGGTCCGTAAACTGAGGATTGCCCTCATTGCTTCATAGAAGGCTTATGTCCTTAATGCACCGCTCAGTGTGCTGAACCTCGAACGTCGCATGTGGATGTTGCGAACATCTGACATACACATTCTGATAACTACGTGATAGTTCAGTTAAATGGTTTAGAATTGAGGCACCAAAGATGTAGGATCTAGAAGTAGATGTGTCTAGAGGGGGGTGATTAGACACATAATGCTCAAGTTGCAATTTTTAAGCTTTTTCGATTTAAGTGGAGTTTAGGCACAATTTCAACACACATAATACATATCAAGCAAGCATGCAAAGAGTATATGAGCAGCGGAATGTAAAGCATGCAACTTGCAAGAATGTAAAGGGAAGGGTTTGGAGAGATAAAACGCAATTGGAGACACGGATGTTTTTCCCATGGTTCGGATAGGTGGTGCTATCCTACATCCACGTTGATGGAGACTTCAACCCACGAAGGGTAACGGTTGTGCGAGTCCACACAGGGCTCCACCCAAGGGTAACGGTTGCGCGAGTCCACACAGGGCTCCACCCACGAAGGGTCCACGAAGAAGCAACCACCCACAAAGGGTCCACGAAGAAGCAACCTTGTCTATCCCACCATGGCCATCGCCCACACAGGACTTGCCTCACTAGCGGTAGATCTTCACGAAGTAGGCGATCTCCTTGCCCTTACAAACTCCTTGGTTCAACTCCACAATCTTGTCGGAGGCTCCCAAGTGACACCTAGCCAATCTAGGAGACACCACTCTCCAAGAAGTAACAAATGGTGTGTAGGTAATGAACTCCTTGCTCTTGTGCTTCAAATGATAGTCTCCCCAACACTCAACTCTCTCTCATAGGATTTGGATTTGGTGGAAAGAAGATTTGAGTGGAAAGCAACTTGGGAAGGCTAGAGATCAAGATTCATATGGTAGGAATGGAATGTCTTGGTCTCAACACATGAGTAGGTGGTTCTCTCTCAGAACATATGAGTTGGAATGATATGTGTGTTCTGATGGCTCTCTCATTAAATGAGAAGGAGGTGGAGGGGTATATATAGCCTCCACACAAAATCCAACCGTTACACAGTTTTCCAATCTCGGTGGGACCGAATCAATAAACTCGGTCGGACCGAAAATGTAAACCTAGTGACCGTTAGTGATTTTCGGTGGGACTGACATGCAACTCGGTAGGACCGATATGGTTAGGGTTTGGGCATAACGTAATCTCGGTGAGACCGATTACACAAACTCGGTGAGACCGAATTTGGTAATTAGCTAACCAGAGAGTTGGTCAGGCAAACTCGGTGGGACCGATTTGCTCTTTCGGTGAGACCGAGTGGAACTCGGTGAGACCGAAAAGTTACAAAGGGGAAACACTGAGTTTACATTGCAATCTCGGTGGGACCGATTCGCTCTTTCGGTGGGACCGAAAAGTTACGAAAGGGAAACAGAGAGTTTGCAACCCCATCTCGGTGAGACCGAGATCCCTATCAGTAGAACCGAATTGCTAGGGTTTGGCAGTGGCTAATGACAAGTGAAACTCGGTGGCGCCGGATAGGAAGAATCGGTAGGACCGAGTTTGGCTTAGGGTTTAGGTCATATGTGGATATGGGAAAGTAGTTGAGGGTTTTGGAGCATATCATTAAGCACATGAAGCAAGAGGCTCATTAAGCAACACCTCATCCCTCCTTGATAGTATTGGCTTTTCCTAAAGACTCAATGTGATCTTGGATCACTAAAATATAAAATGAAGAGTCTTGAGCTTGAAGCTTTAGCCAATCCCTTGTCCTTAGCATCTTGAAGGAGTTCCCACAACCTTTAGTTCATGCCACTCCATTGTTGAACTTATCTGAAACATGCTAGATCGAAATGTTAGTCCAACAAGAGATATGTTGTCATCAATTATCAAAACCACCTAGGGGCTCCAGAAGGATCCTTGCCGTCGCTGATCTTCTTTCCGATGTCGCCACCCTCCACCTCGGCTCCCCCACCCTCTCCGGCGATCTGTCTCATCCTCCACTAACTTCTGGATTCTCTCCGATCATCTGATCCGGCGTTCTTCTAGGATCAAGGTAATACCCATCTAGTATGGGTTCGCCTGGTGGATCTACCCTTGGCTTGGATTTCTCCAAGGGTAGGGTTTTTGCAGAGGAGGTTTTCAGATCTACTGGACATACGGTCCACCCCGCTGGGCACAGGAGGTCATTCATATTAGTGGTGTCGTTCAGCCGCCATACTTTTCGTCTCTCGGAGGATTCTGTGGCTGCGGTTCTGGAGGCAGTAATTGGAGGTTCGGCAATTGATCTCCAGGTTCTTCACATCAAGGATAAGGTTTACTCCTTTCATGTCTCTTGCAAGCAAGTTGGTTTTCTTATTATGGATCTCCGTTCCTATGCATGCAATCTGTTCAAATGCTATTTTCATCTGTGGGGAAATGGGGGGCCAAATTGGATTAGAGAGCTCCGGATCTGGAGGAAGGAATGTGACGCCGAATGGATTCTAGTTAGTCCTACTAAGCGTCGTTCATCTTTAGGTCTTTTGGCCATGAATAAGCCTCCGGTTAGATCAGCTCTTAAGACTGCTACTTCTGCTCGTAAAAAGCTTTCTTTTGCCATGTTTGAGCGATACTCTGCTTGCAAGGGATATAGATATCCGGCTATGCAAGAATGCATTGATTTCATGACAGATGTGGGGTATAATCTTCCTGCACATGAACGTGTAGTCATACATCCCTCACCACCCATGGATTTGTGTTGGACGGTGGAACGTCCACCTATTGTTTTTGGAACAGTTACTCCCTTGCCGGCGTTGAGCCGGCCGGAATCTGCTTCGCCGGTAATTGATCCGGTTTTGGAGGGGCCTTCCCCTGTGCATGCAGAATTCTCACTCGACAGTTGCGTAGAGGCGGGATTGTCGCCAGTTCAAAATATTTGCCCGGATTCTGGCCCAGAGGCTTTGGAGACCAGTCGGGATTCTACCTCACCTTCAATATTTGGCCCATCTGCCTCGGGGCCTTCGAGCCCATCTCCTTCTCACCGTCCGGATATCCCCTCATCTCAGGAGGCAGCCAGACAGTTTGATGCCATGGTCGATGACATGGTGGACCGCGTGATCACCTGTACTATTTGCTCTCAGAAGGGCCACATGTCAACGACTTGTGGAAGGCGAGTAGTCTGCACGGCTTGCTCCCGTCCTGGTCACTCTAGCCAGGCCTGTAATGATTTCGCACGCTCCAATGGATTGGTTTGGAGACCAATTTCGGTTCAACAAAAAACGAGTTTATTGGAGTCTGCTGCTACTCATGGGAACAGAGCAGGAGTTATTGGGATAGACTGTCCAGTCCCATCGCCGCCGCCTCCATTGCATCTTCCCCTTCCCCAAATCAACGAAAACCCCCAGCAAGCTCCGAGCTCTTCTATGGCGAATTACGAGCTCGACCCACAGTGCTTTGTGCCCCCTGGGCATCTCATCATTGATGGCGGCGATCGTCGGCTTCCACGCACCTTCTTCACGCCCGCAACGCGTCCGCCCCGCAGGCATGAGGATTACATGGTTGCAGAGGTGATGCTGACGCCGGAGGGGCCGTTCGGCCCGGTGCGGAACAAAGTCGTCCAGTTTCTGCAAGATAGAGGTATTATGGTTCGATCTGCTCAGCCGTGGTTTCATGGGATAGGTCTGCTTCAAGTCAGAGATCCGACTGTTCGATATACCCTAGTTCAGCATGCACCTTTTCCTTTGGGCAATGACCGTTTTGTCAGATTTATGAAGCATGATGAGGGAGATAATTTCAAAGGAACACATGGCTTTCGTAAGGGTTGGTTAATGTTCATTGGAATTCCCCTGGATTACCGCACCACTGAATACATCTCGCAGGCAGTAGGCACCTTCGAAAAGTTTATTTCTTGGGACAGTGAAGACCCTTATCTTGTCCGCACTTTGGTTGAAGCTAGTTTCCCAGATACACCTCTGGTTCCAAGGGATGTGGTTTTTGGTGATTATGCAGAGTATGGAGGTGCTCAAGTATCTTGGACGGCCGCTTGTTATGTTCTTGGCGCAGATTTTGCAGACCAGATGCCAAATGACGAAGACCCTATGCCTCTCGATGGAAACCCTCACCCTTTGCCTGGCAATCTGGTGCCTGATAATCTGATGTTTGCCTTACCTCCATACCCAATGCTGGGTTGGAATGATGCACCTCTCGCTCCGCCGCCTCCATTGGTCAATAATGAAGCGCCTGCACCTGGTTGGGGCAACGCCCTGTGGGGAGATGAAGCTGACAATATGCCACCTGCTGTTCCCGAACAAGATCAGGTTTCAATAGTTATTGATCAGCCAGAAGGATCTGTTTCTGTAGAGCAGCAAGAACAAGAAGGTGAAATCTAGCAACAACATGAGCCCCTTAACCCTGTACTTGAGGAGAACCAGTTAGCCATTGTGCCCTACCATCCCCCTATGATTCAGCAACATCAGATTTTTATTGGCATGGCACGCATTGTGGCAGGACCTCCTCTGCCCCCGGAGATGATTTGGCAAAGGTCCTTCCAAAACCTTATGTTTGATTTCTCTGTCAAGGAAGTGCCAAGATCTATCTACTTCAAGCCGATGGGCACAATCATCTACTCCAAGAGGTCATGGTCCATTGCCTTTGATGAATCAAGGATGGTTAGTTGTTTGACTGCTTCACTGCCACTTGTTCCTGCTGTCAGAAAACCTATCATGCAAAAGCGCCCTGTGGCCAGAGCTTTATTTGAGGCGGTGTCTGCTGTTTCGGAGTCTGTTTCTGAAGAAATTGAGTCTGCTAGTTCTGCGCTGCCAGTTTCAGTTCAATCAACGCCTTTGTTCTCTGTGGAGCAGTCCTCTGCTCGCAAGCGGTGACACAAGAAGAAGACTCCTGTTGTTGATACGGCACTTAGGCGTTGCACTCGGAGCGCGGCAAAGTTGGATGGGTACAAAAACGTGGTCTTTGAGAAACTTTCTCTGTAGCCATCTAAAAAGCGCCCCCGTGCAAAGCCCATGGAGGACAAGGCCCAGTCCACTTCTGCGGATGGTACTAAAGACGCTCGGCCCACTGCACCACCTCACACCCCGCTTCATGTTCTTCAAGCTGTGGGGGCGCAGTTGGAGGTTGATCCTGCGCTCCTAACGGTGGACAAGCTTATGGCTAATCCTCAGGAGAACTCATCTGCATCTTCCAATTAGTTTTTATGTTACTTTATATGCCAAGTCTGATGGTGCTGGATGTGTCTATTTTTATTACTGTTGAACTAAGTCCGGGCTGGGAAGTGGCACTCTGGGGTACTGAATTTAGCTTTATTTTGGAGGGTGCGGCATTATGTGCCACACTTTTATTACTTCTATATGCAATGGTTATCCATGAATCGTGTCACAACGCGTAGTTGGAAAGTTTTATGCTGGAATGTTCGTGGTCTGAATTCAGATGCTAGACAACGCTCTGTCAGGGAGAAAGTGATAGAGAGTCAGTGCTCAGTGCTTTGTTTGCAGGAAACTAAGTTATCCTCTTGCTCGCACTCTATCATGAAAAGCATTTTTCCTCAAGGATTTGATCAATTTGTAGAGTCTCCCTCTAGCGGAGCATCTGGGGGCCTATTAACAGCGTGGCGATCTGATATGTTTCGTGGCACCCTTCTCATAGTTAAACCATACGCTATTGTGGTGCATTTTACCTCGGTCCATAATAATGAACAATGGTTTCTGGTTAATGTGTATGGTCCATGCCAGGGTGAGTTGCGAGATGAATTTGTCTCCTGGATTTACAATTTGGAAATTGATCCGAATGAAATGTGGATGTTAATGGGGGACTTCAACTTCATCCATTCCATTGATAATAGAAATCTCCCCGGGGGTGATATTAAAGATATGTTCATTTTCAATGAAATAATTGGCCATTTGGGATTGTTAGAACTTCCTCTAAAAGGACGTAAATTCACATGGTCTAACATGCAAGACAGGCCACTCCTGGAACAGTTGGACTGGGTTTTTACTTCTGCAAGTTGGATTAATATATATCCCATGACCCAACTGACCCCTTTGGCAAAGACTGCATCTGATCATGTTCCTTGTCTGGTGACCATCAGTACAGCAATTCCCAAAGCACATATCTTCAGGTTTGAAAACTTTTGGATTCATCAGGCAGGCTTTATGGAATGTGTGCAGGAGGTGTGGGCTCGCCCCAGTCGTAAGACTCATATTTCGGCAATAATTGTGGACAAACTGAAAGCTTTGAGGTTTGCTCTCAAGAAATGGTAGAAAGGTTTATCACACATCAAAAGGTTGATTGAGAAGTGTAACTGGGTAATTCTTTGGTTGGACAATCTTGAAGATAGGAGATCTCTATCCAGGCCTGAGTTTAATTTCAGGAAAATAATTAAATTGCACCATGAACACCTGCTCCACATGCAGTACTTGTACTGGAGGAAAAGATGTACAATTAGGTATATCAAAGTGGGAGAGGAAAACTCCAAATTCTTTCAGGCCATGGCCACTGAAAGATTTAGAAAAAACTCTGTGGCAAGCTTGTTGCTGTCAGATGGAACAGTAACATCTAACCATGAGGAAATGGCCAGAGAATTCCTGACAACCTTCAAAAGCAGAATGGGGACAGTTAAGTCAATTTCTTTGGATGCAACCATTGTCCTTAATACCCAGGGTCCAGGGTTTGGAGGTGCTCACAAAACCTTTTGAATTAAAAGAAATTGAGCAGGTTATCAAGGACTTGCCTATTGATAAGGCCCCTGGACCTGATGGCTTCAACGGACTATTTTTAAAAAAGTGTTGGCATATAATTTCTGTTGATTTCATACAGCTGGTTAAGGAGTTTCATGCTGGAACAGTGCAACTAGAAAATCTGAATGATGCATTCATTACCCTGGTCCCAAAGAAGCAGACACCTGAGGGTGTGGGAGATTTTCGACCAATCTCTCTAACCTCTGTTGCCCTAAAGTTTCTCACAAAGCTTGCTGCTAACAGATTTCAACTGGAGATTACCAAATGTGTGCATAAAAACCAATATGGTTTCATCAAATCAAGAACAATCCAGGATTGTCTTGCTTGGACATTTGAGTATGTCCATCAGTGCAATCAGTCTAAAAGGCCCATCCTTTTGCTTAAGTTGGACTTTGAAAAGGCTTTTGACTCTATCCAGCATGAGGCAATCATAAAGATCTTAATTGCAAAAGGTTTTGATGAAAGGTGGATTGTTTGGATTAAGCAGTTGCTGTCTTCTGGCACTTCTTCTGTACTATTGAATGGAGTCCCTGGTACTCATTTCAAATGCAAATGTGGAGTCAAACAAGGGGACCCAATTTCCCCCTTATTATTTGTTATTGTGGCTGATCTTTTACAGACTTTAGTGAACAATCTTCTCCAACAAGGTTTAATAAGCAGGCCCCTGCTTACCCATGATCCAGATTACCCAGTGGTGCAATATGCAGATGACACACTGTTGTTCCTAAATGCTGATCTAAGTCAATTGAGGGCTCTGAAATCAGTTTTACATTCCTTCTCATAGGCAACTGGACTGCAGATCAATTTCCATAAATCCTCCATGTATCCTATCAACGTAGTTGAGCAGGAAGCTTATGACCTGGCTACCTTTTTTGGTTGCAAGTTAGGCACTATGCCTTTTACATATTTAGGGCTGCCAGTGGGGACCACCAGGCCTAAAATGGTTGACCTCCTTCCTCTTGTGGATTGTATGGAGCGAAGATTGACAGCAAGTTCATGGTTCTTGCCACAAGGGAGCAGACTGCAATTAGTCAACTCTGTGATCTCTTCATTGCCTATTTTTTTCCTCTGTAGCCTGTCCATTCCTCAGGGTATTTTAAAACAATTGGAAAGAATCCAAAGGCAGTGTTTATGGAGGAAATATGGTCAGGAAAAGGGTCACTCACTTGCGGCTTGGCAACTTGTTTGCAGGCCTAAGTCCAAAGGGGGGCTTGGGATTTTAAACCTTGGGCTGCAGAATGATGCTCTCTTATTGAAGCACCTCAACAAATTTTATAACAAGATGGATGTGCCCTGGGTGCAATTAGTTTGGGACTCTTACTACTTTGAAAGGATTCCACATGATACTATTCTCTGTGGGTCCTTTTGGTGGAAAGATGTATGCAAGTTGATGGATAATTTCAGAGCCGTTACGTCGGTTGATGTTCATAGTGGAGATACGGTGCAGTTCTGGTCAGACTACTGGCAAATTGGGAACAGCTCGGTTCCTCTGCAACAGCGATTTCCTCGGCTGTTTTCATTTTGTCTTCACAAAAACCTCTCAGTCAAGGAAGTTTTTCAGGCTAGTTCTTTTCAGGAACTTTTCTACCTACCCATGACTGAACAAGCCTTCCAAGAAATGCAACAGCTCTCCTCGTTAATGGGGTCTTTCCATTTGGATAATCAATCTAATGACCACTGGGGATGGAGGCATGGCAACAAATCAGAGTATACAGCAAAAAAGTTTTATGATTTTGTCTATCAACCAATGGTATCAAACCCCATCCTGGGATGGATATGGAAAAGTTGCTGCACTATGTCGATCAAGATGTTTGCCTGGCTTGTCATCATGGACAGGATTAACACCAAGGACATGATTCAGAGGAGACATTGGAGAATCAATGAAGGGCCTGAATGTGTTCTTTGTCTGACTAGAGCTCTGGAGGACAGAAATCACCTGTTCTTCCAGTGCAATTTCAGTGCTCGAGTCTGGAATTACCTGCAAATTGAATGGAAAAATAGTGACGATATGGTGGAAATTGCTCATCATGCAAGGAAGGATTTCAACAAACCTTTTTTTGGGGAGGTGGTTTTCGTGGCCTGGTGGAATATTTGGAAGATCAGGAATGATAGAACTTTCAGGAACATTCAGCCCTCTTTCAGGGCGTGGAGGAATAGCTTCATTCATGATATCACTCTGCTCTCCCACCGAATAAAACGGAAATTTAGAGACACCCTTCTTAAGTGGATTGATTTTCTTCCTCCTTGAGAAGAGTTCCTGTCTTCTTTGTAATTCATAGATTTAGTGCTCTCATACCCTGTATAGTTTTTTCTTTCCTCACCTTGAGGAAACCCTGTATGTGTTTGTTTTTTATTTAATAAAATGTTGTGGGGTGTAAGCCCTGCAGTCTTCATGGTCAAAAAAAACCACCTAGGGAGCACTTGTGCTTTCAATCTCCCCCTTTTTGGTAATTGATGGCAACATACATCAAAGCTTTAGATAAAGATATAAAGAACAGCAAGTAAAGCTTTGGAAGGATATGTAACAAGCATAGGCTCCCCCTACATGTATGCACTCATGTAAATATGAAATATAGAGACATGTGAGAGCATAATCATGATAGAGTAGGCAATGTGTTACATGCATCTTGGCCATATGCATCAGAGTAAAAGATTATCAAGGAAAATACCTTCATGCTCATGAGTCCTTCTTGCAAACAGTATGTACATAAGCAAGAACTCCTCATACTCATGATTTTGATGCATATACTTACCTTGTGGTCTTGAGTTGGCTTAGGATGGAATGAACCTGCACAAACAAAGTTAGATAACACAGGTACATCCACTAGCCAGAGCAAACAAAAGAAACCACAAGAATACCAAGACTGGGATGACATGTAGAGAGTGAGTACAAGGTACCACATTGAAATTACCATGTCCCCAAGAATAAAGATATGCAATGAATTTGACTGATTTCTTTCCCCTAGGTGTCTTGCTCCCCCTGAATCTTACATGGGATATTGGGAGAAGATAGGAAAGGGAAAATCAGAGCTGAAGGGTACAAATGGATAGAGCTTAATGCAAATACATGTCTTTCCCCCAAAAAGACATGTGACATCTCTCCTCTTGAACGTCAAGCATCTGGGATCCTTGAGTATTTTCTCTCTCCCCCTTAACAACATCTGGGATCCTTGAGATTTTCTCTCCCCCCTTGAGGTCTCTCTCTCCTACAAGCTTTGATGTGATCTCTCTCTCCCCCTTTGACATCAATTTCCAAGAAGGTTTCTCTTGGAATTCGTCGAATAGGTTTGGTCCTTGAGATTCAGCACAAGGCAGAGGATAAAATTGTGATGCTTGTAGGGGACAAGATTCATTGAGTGGAGCTGGATCAGAAGAAATGTAAAACAAGTGGCAATCTGTTTTTCTGATTGCAAAGTCGGTGGCACCGAGTGGCATATTTCGGTGGTACCGAAAAGATTCGGTTGGACCGAAAATTGCAAGTCGGTGAAACCGAGTTTACACAGAGAAAAAACACTTGTCACCTCAGCTCACTAGACAAGTAAGATCTCACAAAGATTTGCAATGAATTAGCTGAAAGATTTGCAAGGAATTTGGTGCAGAAATATGCAGAACAAGAACAAAAAGGAAAAGAGTGAAAGTTTCTGGATGAAGTTTTTTTTGTTTGAAAGAGAAGGAAACAAATATGCAAGGGACAAATGCAATAACTCGGAAAAGAACACAAGAGAACTTCATCTAGAATTGGGCGGTGACATAGTCACCTATGTTAGAGTATATTGACTTAGGAGTCAAGTGAGAAAACTTGATCATAGGTCATACTCATCGTTTAAGCTCAAAATGGGGTTACCATTTTTCGTTTAAGCATCTTGATGTATTCACATCTTGTTGAGTTGCTTTGACTCATGTCTTGAAGTAAAGCTTCTCTAAGATGGAATGACATACCTTGGGTGGTGATGTGGTTCTTGCTCATGTAGTTGAACTTGTGTGGGTGCTCAAGGTTGATGTAGTTCATCAAGAGTTGGGAGCACCACTTGGAGTTTGAGTTCATCTACCTACATGGGTTAGTTCTTGCAAGGAAGAGCACTTGTGTATCCAAAAATGACAATCATGAAGCTTAACATAGAATTTGTCAAAGGATATGTTTGAGTGGTTTTGTGCTTCCTTGTCTTCAACCACTATTGTGTAGAGTCTTGGTGATGTAGAGATTGCTCAAGATATGAGTGAGTCGCAATCTCATGGAATTAGATTCAACCAAGCACCTACATGGGTTAGACAACATGCAAGGTGCAAATATATCCAAGACATAAGATAGTTATCATAAGAGATATATCATGGATTAGTTATAAGCTCATGTCTTGCATGTATCCAATGGAGTTTCTACTCCAAGTTCGAGGCATCAATGATGTTCAATTCTCCTCTCAACCTGCAAAATGCTTTCTCATCAAGCGGTTTAGTGAATATATCCGCTAATTGTTTATCGGTGCGAACATGCTTAAGATTGATGTCACCCTTAGCAACATGATCTCGAATGAAATGATGATGAACTTCAATATGCTTAGTCCGAGAATGTTGTACAGGATTATGACCAATTTTGATAGCACTTTCATTGTCACAAAGCAGTGGAACATGTTTCACATAAATCCCATAATCTTTAAGAGTTTGGGTCATCCAAAGTAATTGAGCACAACATGAACCAGCGGCAATGTATTCAGCTTCGGCGGTGGATAAGGATACCGAGTTTTGTTTCTTGGAAGACCAAGACACAAGAGATCTACCAAGAAATTGACAAGTACCCGAAGTGGACTTTCTATCAACCTTGTCTCCGGCATAATCCGAGTCGGAATAGCCAACAAGATCAAAAGAAGACCTCTTAGGATACCAAATGCCAAAATTTGGTGTATGGATTAAATATCTCACTATCCTTTTCACAGCCTTAATATGACAGTCTTTAGGAGCAGCTTGATATCGTGCACACATGCACACACTTAGCATAATATCAGGACGTGAAGCACATAGGTATAACAGTGAACCAATCATAGAGCGATAAACCTTTTGATCAATTGGTTCACCATCTTTGGTCAAATCATTATGTCCACTAGTAGGCATGGGTGTAGACATACCTTTGCATTCTTGCATATTGAACTTCTTGAATAAGTCCTTGGTGTACTTTGTTTGAGAGACAAATGTACCTTCCTTAGTTTGCTTGATTTGCAACCCAAGAAAGAATTTGAGTTCACTCATCATAGACATCTCAAACTTCTCTGACATTAGCTTTCCAAACTTTTCACTGAAGAGAGGGTTAGTTGAACCAAATATGATATCATCAACATAAATTTGGCATACAAATAGTTCTCCATTAACCCTTTTTGTAAAAAGAGTAGAATCAATTTTACCAATTTCAAAACCACTTGTAGTAAGGAACTTGGTCAAGCATTTATACCATGCTTTAGGAGCTTGTTTAAGACCATAAAGAGCTTTGTGAAGTTTGTAAACATGATTTGGTTTCTTGGGATTGATAAAGCCGGGAGGTTGTTTAACATAAACTTCCTCCTCTATTTCACCATTTAGAAAAGCACTTTTAATGTCCATTTGGTACAAGGTGATATTATGGTGATTAGCATAGGCAAGTAAGATGCGAATGGACTCAAGTCTAGCAACGGGAGCATACGTCTCACCATAGTCCATACCTTCGACTTGTGTGTACCCTTGGGCGACGAGACGTGCTTTGTTGCGAACCACTTGTCCATCTTCATCTTGCTTGTTGCGAAACACCCATTTGGTACCAATGATGTTGTGGTTGTTGTCGGGCTTCTCGACCAATGTCCAAACTTGGTTTCTCTCAAAATTATGTAGCTCTTCATGCATAGCGTTTATCCAATCTGGATCTTCCAATGCTTCTTCAACCTTCATTGGTTCAATGCTAGAGATGAATGAATAGTTTTCACAAAAGTTAGCTAAACGAGTTTTTGAGTGAGTGATTCTCCCGGTTTGTATATCATTTAGGATTTTCTCGACGGGATGATCTTTGGCAATTCTTGCTCGAACACATGAGAGCTTTTGCTTGGGTCTTCGTTGAACATCTTCTTCATCTTGTTCTTCTTCTTGGCCTTCTTCATTGTTGACGTCATCGTTCTCTTGTCGTGGTGGAGAAGGAGGTTGTTGATGTTCGTCTTGACGTATTTCCTCGTTTTCTTCGTCTTGATGTGTCCCACTTGTGGATGCTTCCGTGTCGATTCTTGGTTCACCTTGTCGTGAAGTAGAAGCTTCCACTTGGACGGATGAAGTACTCTCCTTCACCTCCGTTGGACGAATTTTGCCAATGGACAAGTCTTGAATTGCTTCTGAAGGGTCTTTGTCTCCTACATCAATTGGCAATTGCTCTATTTGCGAGCCATTAGATTCATCAAACTTCACATCTACCGTCTCTTCAACCTTTCGGGTGAAATTGTTGTAGACACGGTAAGTGTGAGAGTTTGATCCATAACCAAGTAGAAAACCTTCATGAGATTTAGGAGCAAACTTTGATCGACGATGCTTATCAAGAATGTAGCACTTTGAGCCGAATACTCAAAAGTATCCAACTTGAGGCTTGTTACCGGTGAGGAGCTCGTATGCCGTCTTGCCGAGTAGCTTGTGAAGATATAAGCGATTTGTTGCGTGACAAGCTGTCTCAACCGCTTCTGCCCAAAAGTGCTTTGGCGTCTTGTATTCATCAAGCATCGTTCTTGCCATTTCGATGAGCGTCCGGTTCTTCCTCTCAACAACTCCATTTTGTTGAGGTGTGTACGTAGCCGAGAACTCGTGTGAAATCCCTTCTTCGTCGAGAAAGGTGTCCACATTTGCGTTCTTGAACTCCGTTCCGTTGTCACTCCGAACCTTCTTGATCTTCACATCAAACTGATTTTGGGCTTTCCTAGCGAAGTTTCTGAAGATCTTCTGGACCTGCGACTTGTCATTAAGAAAGAACACCCACGTAAATCTTGAAAAATCATCAACTATAACTAGACCAAAAGAATTTCCACCGAGACTCTTGTAGGCGTTGGGACCAAAAAGATCCATGTGAAGTAGCTCGAGTGGCCTCCTTGTGGTCATGATGTTCTTCACGGGATGTCTTCCTCCAACCTGTTTACCTGCTTGACAAGCACTGCAAAGTCTATCCTTATCAAATATGACATCGTTAACTCCAAGGATATGATTTCCTTTAATAAGCTTGTCAAGGTTTGTCATGCCAACGTGACCTAGTCGTCTATGCCATAACCAACCTTTTGAGGATTTAGCAACAAAGCAAGTTTTAGGTTGTGCCTTTTTAGAGAAATCGACAATGTAAAGATCACCTCTACGCATACCCGTAAAGACCATTTTATGATTGTCTCGACGAAATACTTGGCAATCTACCTCAGTAAATAGGACATTCAAACCGAAATCAGCAAGTCTAGATACTGAAAGTAAGTTGTAGCCAAGAGATTCAATGAGCATGACATTTTGAATGGAACTATCATGTGAGATGGCCACCTTACCAAGGCCAACCACTTTACCCTTTGAATTATCACCAAAGGTGACATATTTTCGAGGGCCGTTGTTTTCAGCAAGCTCACGAAACATCTCTTCATCTCCGGTCATATGATCAGTGCATCCACTATCAAGAACCCATTCCTTTCCTCCTGATTCATATCCCCGAAGATTTGCCATAAGACCAAAATGTCTCATTGCATCATCAAGATCGAAGTCACTGTCATCCTCATCGTAATATTCATGTTCATCCTGATCTTGTGATTCATCATTTCCTAGAGAGGGTAATTCATTAGATAAATGATCAAAGTGGTTACTTTTATGAATTCTTATAGCTTTGAATATGATATCATTAATGATTCCAACATCTCCTTTAGCATGCTTAAGATTGGCAAGTTCAAGAAGACATTTACCAAAACTAGGATCACTAGAGTTCATCTTACTCAAGGCAATAGATTTATGGAGAATTTCATCCAAAGTTTTCAAGGAATTATTGGGAAATCGTTCCTCAAGAAATTTCCATATAGTATAGGCGCAATTTTGAGTAGGCAAACTAGCAATCAAATTTTTGGGCAATCCTCTAATGATGAGCTCAATAGTTCTAAGATTGCGAATCATGTCAATATCTTCATCTAGGGTAGGATGCAAGGGATCAATATGGGGTGCACAAGGGCTAGCAATGTACTTGTTCAAATGATATTGATTGAAGATTACAAGCATCTCATTTTTCCACTCATGAAAGTACTCTCCATCAAGAATAGGCACTCTATGCCTAAGACTCCCTAATGTAGACACATCCATCTTCCTCCAATGGTGATTAAACCAAGGCAATGGAGACCAAGGCTCTGATACCACTTGTAGGATCTAGAAGTAGATGTGTCTAGAGGGGGGTGATTAGACACATAATGCTCAAGTTGCAATTTTTAAGCTTTTTCGGTTTAAGTGGAGTTTAGGCACAATTTCAACACACATAATGCATATCAACCAAGCATGCAAAGAGTATATGAGAAGCGGAATGTAAAGCATGCAACTTGCAAGAATGTAAAGGGAAGGGTTTGGAGAGATCAAACGCAATTGGAGACACGGATGTTTTTCCCGTGGTTCGGATAGGTGGTGCTATCCTACATCCACGTTGATGGAGACTTCAACCCACGAAGGGTAACGGTTGCGCGAGTCCACACAGGGCTCCACCCAAGGGTAACGGTTGCGCGAGTCCACACAGGGCTCCATCCACGAAGGGTCCACAAAGAAGCAACCACCCACAAAGGGTCCACGAAGAAGCAACCTTGTCTATCCCACCATGGCCATCGCCCACACAGGACTTGCCTCACTAGTGGTAGATCTTCACGAAGTAGGCGATCTCCTTGCCCTTACAAACTCCTTGGTTCAACTCCACAATCTTGTCGGAGGCTCCCAAGTGACACCTAGCCAATCTAGGAGACACCACTCTCCAAGAAGTAACAAATGGTGTGTAGGTAATGAACTCCTTGCTCTTGTGCTTCAAATGATAGTCTCCCCAACACTCAACTCTCTCTCTCATAGGATTTGGATTTGGTGGAAAGAAGATTTGAGTGGAAAGCAACTTGGGAAGGCTAGAGATCAAGATTCATATGGTAGGAATGGAATGTCTTGGTCTCAACACATGAGTAGGTGGTTCTCTCTCAGAACATATGAGTTGGAATGATATGTGTGTTCTGATGGCTCTCTCATTAAATGAGAAGGAGGTGGAGGGGTATATATAGCCTCCACACAAAATCCAACCGTTACACAGTTTTCCAATCTCGGTGGGACCAAATCAATAAACTCGGTCGGACCGAAAATGTAAACCTAGTGACCGTTAGTGATTTTCGGTGGGACTGACATGCAACTCGGTAGGACCGATATGGTTAGGGTTTGGGCATAACGTAATCTCGGTGAGACCGATTACACAAACTCGGTGAGACCGAATTTGGTAATTAGCTAACCAGAGAGTTGGTCAGGCAAACTCGGTGGGACCGATTTGCTCTTTCGGTGAGACCGAGTGGAACTCGGTGAGACCGAAAAGTTACAAAGGGGAAACACTGAGTTTACATTGCAATCTCGGTGGGACCGATTCGCTCTTTCGGTGGGACCGAAAAGTTACGAAAGGGAAACAGAGAGTTTGCAACCCCATCTCGGTGAGACCGAGATCCCTATCGGTAGGACCGAATTGCTAGGGTTTGGCAGTGGCTAATGACAAGTGAAACTCGGTGGCGCCGGATAGGAAGAATCGGTAGGACCGAGTTTGGCTTAGGGTTTAGGTCATATGTGGATATGGGAAAGTAGTTGAGGGTTTTGGAGCATATCATTAAGCACATGAAGCAAGAGGCTCATTAAGCAACACCTCATCCCTCCTTGATAGTATTGGCTTTTCCTAAAGACTCAATGTGATCTTGGATCACTAAAATATAAAATGAAGAGTGTTGAGCTTGAAGCTTTAGCCAATCCCTTGTCCTTAGCATCTTGAAGGAGTTCCCACAACCTTTAGTTCATGCCACTCCATTGTTGAACTTATCTGAAACATGCTAGATCGAAATGTTAGTCCAACAAGAGATATGTTGTCATCAATTATCAAAACCACCTAGGGAGCACTTGTGCTTTCAAAAGACGTTTTTGAAACATCGCAGAACATATGAGATGTTCCAAGGACTGAAATTGGGATTTCAGGCTCGAGCCCACGTCAAGAGGTGTAAGACCTCCGACGATTTTCTTAGCCTGCATAATAAGGGAGAAAAGCTCAATCTTGAGCTTGTGCTTAGATTGTCTGAGTACAACAATCGCTTGAATCGAGTGGGAGTTGATCTTCCAGATGAAATGGTGATGGTTCTCCGAAGTCATTACCACCAAGCTGCTAGAGCTTCGTGATGAACTATAATATATCAGGGACATATATGATGATCCTTGAGATATTCGCGATGTTTGACACCACAAAAGTAGAAATCAAGAAGGAGCATCAATTGTTGATGGTTGGTGAAACCACTAGTTTCAAGAAGGGCAAGGGCAAGAAGGGATACTTCATGAAACGGAAAATCAGCTGTTGTTCTAGTGAAGAAACCCAAAGTTGAACCCAAGCCCGAGACTAAGTGCTTCTGTAATAAGGGGAACAGTCACTGAAGCAGAACCACCCTAGATACTTGGTAGATGAGAAGGCTGGCAAGGTCGACAGAAGTATATTGGATATGCATTATAATGTGTACTTTACTAGTACTCCTAGTAGCACCAGGGTATTAGATACCGGTTCGGTTGCTAAGTGTTAGTAACTCGAAACAAAAGGCTACGGAATAAACGGAGACTAGCTAAAAGGTGAGATGACGATATGTGTTGGAAGCATTTCCAAGGTTGATCAAATATCGTACGCTCCCTCTACCATCGAGATTGGTATTAAAACCTAAATAATTGTTATTTGGTGTTTGCGTTGAGCATAGACATGATTGGATTATGTCTATCGTGATATGGTTGTTCATTTAAGGAGAATAATGGTTACTCTGTTTATTTGAATAATACCATCCCGATCGTAGTGATACACATTTTCATGCCAAAGGTATAAGATAGTAATGATAGTACCACACAAATGTGGTACTGCAATTTGAAGTCATATTGGTATAAAACGCATGAAGAAGCTCCATGTTGATGGATCTTTGGACTCACTCATTTTTGAAAGGATTGAGACATGCGAACCATGTTTGTTGGTAGATATGCATGAAGAAACTCTATACAGATGGATCGTTTGGACTCACTTGATTTTGAATCACTTGAGACATGCAAATCATACCACATGGGCAAGATGACTGAAAAGCCTCGTTTTTAGTAAGATGGAACAAGAAAGCAACTCATTGGAAGTAATACATTTTGATGTGTGCAGTCCAATGAGTGTTGAGGCACGCAGTGGATATCGTTATATTCTTACTTCACAGATGATTTAAGTAGATACTGAGTATATTTACTTGGTGAAACACAAGTCTAAATTATTGAATGGTTCAAGTAATTTCGGGGAGAAGTTGAAAGATCGTCGTGACAAGAGGATAAAATATCTATGATATGATCATAGAGATGAATATCTGAATTACGAGTTTGGCACAGAATTAAGACATTGTGGGAATTGTTTCACAACTAATACAGCTTGGAACACCATAGTGTGATGGTGTGTCCGAACATCATAACTGCACCCTATTGGATATGATGCATACCATGATGTCTCTTATCGAATTACCACGATAGTTTATGGGTTAGGCATTAGAGACAACCACATTCACTTTAAATAGGGCACCACGTAATTCCGATGAGATGACACCGTATGAACTATGGTTTAGAGAAACCTAAGCTGTCATTTCTTAAAAGTTTGGGGCAGCGACGCTTATGTGAAAAAGTTTCAGGCTGATAAGCTCGAACCCAAAGCGGATAAATGCATCTTCATGGGACACCCAAAACAGTTGGGTATACCTCCTGTCTCAGATCCGAAAGCAATAAGGGATTGTTTCTAGAATCGGGTCCTTTCTCGAGGAAAAGTTTCTCTCGAAAGAATTGAGTGGGAGGATGGTGGAGACTTGATGAGGTTATTGAACCGTCTCTTCAACTAGTGTGTGGCAGGGCATAGGGAGTTGTTCCTGTGCCACCTACACCAATTGAAGTGGAAGCTTATGATAGTGATCATGAAACTTTGGATCAAGTCACTCTCAAACCTCGTAGGATGACAAGGATGCGTACTACTTCAGAGTGGTACGTAATCCTATCTTGGAAGTCATGTTGCTAGACAACAATGAACCTACGAGCTATGGAGAAGCGATGGTGGGCCCGGATTCCGATAAATGGCTCGAGGCCATAAAATCCGAGAGAGGATCCATATATGAAAACAAAGTGTAGACTTTGGCGGAACGGCTCGATGGTCGTAAGGCTGTTGAGTACAGATGGATTTTTAAAAGGAAGACGGACAATGATGGCAAGTATCACCATTAAGAAAGCTCGACTTGTCATTAAGATGTTTTCCGACAAGTTCAAGGAGTTGACTACGATGAGACTTTCTCACTCGTAGCGATGCTAAGAGTCTGTTGGAATTATATTAGCAATTACTGCATTATTTATGAAATCTTGCAGATAGGATGTCAAAACATTGTTTCCTCGACGATTTTTGAGGAAAGGTTGTATGTGATACAACCGGAAGGTTTTGTCAATCCTGAAAGATGCTAACAAGTATGCAAAGCTCCAGCAATCCTTCTAAGGACTGGAGTAAGCATCTCAGAGTTGGAATGTATGCTTTGATGAGATGATCAAAGTTTTGGGTGTATACAAAGTTTATGAGAAACTTGTATTTCCAAAGAAGTGAGTGGGAGCACTATAGAATTTCTGATGAGTATATGTTGTTAACATATTGTTAATCGAAAATGTTGTAGAATTTCTGGAAAGCATGCAGAGTTATTTGAAAAGTGTTTTTCAATGGAAAGCCTGGATTAAGCTACTTGAACATTGAGCATCAAGATCTATAAGGATAGATCAAAAAGCTTAATGGTACTTTCAAATGAGCACATACCTTGACATGATCTTGAAGGTGTTCAAGATGGATCAGTCAAAGAAGGAGTTCTTGCCTGAGTTGTAAGGTATGAAGTTAAGACTTAAAGCTCGACCACGGCAGAAGAAAGAGGAAGGACGAAGGTCGTCCCCTATGCTTTTGTGATAGGCTCTCTACAGTATGCTATGCTATGTGCCGCACCTGAAGTGTGCCTTGCCATGAGTCAGTCAAGGGGTACAAGAGTGATCCAAGAATGGATCACAGGACAGCGGTCAAAGTTATCCTTAATAACTAGTGGACTAAGGAATTTTCTCGATTATGGAGGTGGTAAAAGAGTTCGTCGTAAAGGGTTACGCCGATGCAAACTTTGACACTAATCCAGATTATTCTGAGTAGTAAACTGGATTCGTATAGTAGAACAGTTATTTGGAATAGCTCCAAATAGAACGTGGTAGCTGCATCTAGGAGATGACATAGAGATTTGTAAAGCACACACGGATCTGAAAGATTCAGACCCGTTGACCATAACATCTCTCACAAGCATAACATGATCAAACCCAGAACTCATCGAGTGTTAATCACATGGTAATGTGAACTAGATTATTGACTCTAGTAAACTCTTTGGGTGTTAGTCACATGGGGATGTGACCTTGAGTGTTAATCACATATCGATGTGAACTGGATTATTGACTCTAGTGCAAGTGGGAGACTGTTGGAAATATGCCCTAGAGGCAATAATAAATTGATTATTATTTTATTTCCTTGTTCATGATAATCGTTTATTATCCATGCTAGAATTGTATTGATGGGAAACTCAGATACATGTGTGGATACATAGACAACACCATGTCCTAGTAAGCCTCTAGTTGACTAGCTCGTTGATCAATAGATGGTTACGGTTTCCTGACCATGGACATTGGATGTCATTGATAACGGGATCACATCATTAGGAGAATGATCTGATGGACAAGACCCAATCCTAAGCCTAGCACAAGATCATGTAGTTCGTATGCTAAAGCTTTTCTAATGTCAAGTATCATTTCCTTAGACCATGAGATTGTGCAACTCCCGGATACCGTAGGAGTGCTTTGGGTGTGCCAAACGTCACAACGTAACTGGGTGGCTATAAAGGTACACTACAGGTATCTCCGAAAGTGTCTGTTGGGTTGGCACGAATCGAGACTGGGATTTGTCACTCCGTGTAAACGGAGAGGTATCTCTGGGCCCACTCGGTAGGACATCATCATAATGTGCACAATGTGATCAAGGAGTTGATCATAGGATGATGTGTTACGGAACGAGTAAATAGACTTGCCAGTAACGAGATTGAACAAGGTATCGGGATACCGATGATCGAATCTCGGGCAAGTATCGTACCGCTAGACAAAGGGAATTGTATACGGGATTGATTAAGTCCATGACATCGTGGTTCATCCGATGAGATCATCGTGGAGCATGTGGGAGCCAACATGGGTATCCAGATCCCGCTGTTGATTATTGACCAGAGAGTTATCTCGGTCATGTCTGCATGTTTCCCGAACCCGTAGGGTCTACACACTTAAGGTTCGATGACGCTAGGGTTATAGGGAATAGATATACGTGGTTATCGAATATTGTTCGGAGTCCCGGATGAGATCCCGGACGTCACGAGGAGTTCCGGAATGGTCCGGAGGTAAAGATTTATATATGGGAAGTCCTGTTTTGGTCGCCGGAAAAGTTTCGGGGTTTATCGGTAACGTACCGGGACCACCGGGAGGGTCCCGGGGGTCCACCAAGTGGGGCCACAAGCCCCGGAGGGCTACATGGGCCAAGTGTGGGAGGGGACCAGCCCCAGGTGGGCTGGTGCGCCCCCCCACAAGGGCCCAAGGCGCCTCCAAGAGGGAAGGGGGGCAAACCCTAGGGCAGATGGGCCCTAAGGCCCACCCCAGGTGCGCCTCCCCCTCTCCCCCTTGTGGCCGCCACCCAGATGGGATCTGGGGGCTGCCGCCACCCCTAGGGAGGGAACCCTAGGTGGGGGCGCAGCCCCTCCCCTCCCCCTATATATACTTGAGGTTTGGGTTGCCCAACACACATGAGTTCTTGACCTCTCCCTGGCGCAGCCCTACCTCTCTTTCTCCTCATATCTCGCGGTGCTTGGCGAAGCCTTGCTGGAGTACCACGCTCCTCCACCACCACCACGCCGTCGTGCTGCTGCTGGATGGAGTCTTCCCCAACCTCTCCTTCTCCCCTTACTGGATCAAGGCGTAGGAGACGTCACCGGGCTGTACGTGTGTTGAACACGGAGGTGCCGTCCGTTCGGCACTAGGATCATCGGTGATTTGAATCACGACGAGTACGACTCCATCAACCCCGTTCACTTGAACGCTTTCGTGTAGCGATCTACAAGGGTATGTAGATGCACTCTCCTTCCCCTCGTTGCTGGTTTCTCCATAGATAGATCTTGGTGACACGTAGGAAAATTTTGAATTTCTGCTACGTTCCCCAACATGAGGCACATAGCAGGGTGTATCGGGAAGGAGAAGGAAAGAGAGGTCGGCCACCGAGAAAATCGAGGAACAAGAACGTGGGTAGTAAGAACGAGACTCGTCAAAAGTCACATCACGGGAGATGCGCAAGCGACGACCCACATGATCCCAACATCGATATCCCTTGTGCTCATCACTATAGCCAAGGAAAACACACTCAACCGACTGAGCAGTCAGTTTGGTGCATTCTCGGGGGGCAAGAAGAACATAGCACACGCAGCCAAACATACGAAGAGCAGAATAGTCAGGAGAGCGACCAGTGAGACACTCCATAGGAATACCACCCTGCAGAGCAGACGAGGGCTGAATGTTGATGAGATAGGTGGATGCGGAAACAGCATCAGCCCAAAAATGGGGTGGAAGGGAAGTAGCAATCATCAGCGCACGAGCCGTCTCAAGCAAATGACGATGCTTTCGTTCGGCAACGCCATTCTGAGTATGAGCACCAAGACACGAGAACTGGGCAAGAGTACCCTGTTTCACGAGAAAACCGCGCAATAGCTGAGAGATATACTCTCCAGCGGAGTTAGCACGAAAAGTGCGAATGGGCGTGGCAAACTGGGTGTGAACCATTGCAGCAAAACGTTTGTATATAGGGAGAACCTCGGTACGAGATTTTATGAAGTAGAGCCAAGTGTAGCGAGAGAAATCATCAATAAACAAAACATAATAGCGATGACCACCTTTCGAATCAAAGGGAGCAGGACCCCAGACATCAGAATGAACTAAGTCAAAAGGACGATGAGATACAGACTCACTGGTAGGATAAGGTAACTGAGTCTGTTTGCCAAGTCTGCAACCATTACAATGTAAGGAGACATCTCCAGATATAGACCCTAAGAGGCCCTGACGAACTAAAGAAGATAAGCGAGAGCCACAGATGTGACCAAGGCGATGATGCCACTGCTGGAAGGACGCGGACGAAGAGGCAGCAAGAGCATGAGAGCTGGCAGAATTGGTGGCAGCGGAAGGAACACAAAGCCAGTCAACCTCCCAAAGGCCCTCTGACTCACGGCGCCGAGGGCCAGCACCAACCAAAGCCTTGGTGCGACGATCCTGAATGGAGCAAGAGTCGGTGTCAAGAATGACATGACAACCAGAATCAGTAAGTTGGGCAGCGGAAAAAAGATTCATGGTAAGATGAAGAACATGTGAAACACTCGGAACAGAAAAGGAGGGAGTGGAAAGAATACCACGACTAGCAACAGGAAGAGATGTGCCATCGGCAGTACGAACATTATCAGGCGAATCAAGAGGTCGGAGAGAAGACAACGCGGAAGAATCAGAAGACATATGAAAAGAGGCTCCAGAATCCAGAACCCACGAGGATGTACCTGACTGTGTAGATGCCGGTGATAGTCAGTCGACGAGGATCCCGAGGAAGCAAGAAGACGCTTGAGGCGAACAATGTCCTGGTCAGTGAGTGACGGAGTCGAGGAAGACACAGGAGTCCCGCTCGCTGGAGCGCCTCTGATCTCGCTTCTTCTGGCGACAATCAAACTCTGGGTGACCTGGCCGGGAGCAGTAACCACAGACGGTGTCACGGCGCGACGTGCCCCTCTCAGTATAAGCAGGGCGACCGACCCCCCCGGAAGGTGTGGGAAGGAGCGGTGGAGCGGTGAGCCGAGCTGATGACACAAGAGCCCGAGCAGCCAACATAGACGGGACCACCAGCAAACCAGCAGAGTGAAGGCGGGTCTCTTCAGCACAAAGCTCAGCAAGCACCTCCGAGATAGGAACACGGCCACGAGCAAGCAAGTGAGCACGTCGCGGCTCAAACTCAGAGCGGAGACGAGATAAGAACTCATGGACCCGCTGAAACTCCAGATCAGACCGAGTAGTCTGACAGCAACGATAGGTGCCACAAACAACTGTCCGAAGAGAGTCAAGCTAACGCCAGATGGCAGAGCACTGTGAATAGAACTCATCGACAGAGGAATCACCTTGCTGAAGGGCGTGCTCCTGACGCACCACAGATAGGTAGAGAGCATCACCAGAGGGCTGATAGCGCTGACAAAGATAAGCCCACATCGCTACAACTGTGCCAAGTCCCATGAACTCTGAAGCAAACTGAGGGAGGACACTGGCAGTGAGAACAGCAGCAGCACGAGCATCATCATTGCACCACTGAGTGTAAGCACAGAGGTCATCGCGGTACACCGAAAGAGCATCGGATTAAGCAGATACCTGCTGATCATAAGTATCAACTGCAGCATCATCAAGGGCCTTGGCGGCATCCCGGTCAGCCTGAGAGGCCTCAGCAGCAAGTACCGGTGGCACCGGTGGGATTGGGGCCATGGGCGCAACAGGGCATGGCGGGCAGGGGACCTCGCTAGAAAGAACACCCCACAGAAGAAGGCCACGCATATGGATACGCATGAACCCCACAAACTCAGCATAGTTGGTGCCATCGAAGATCACGAAGCACCTAGGAACTGCAACATAGCCCGAAGAAGACATGAGGGAACTCTGTTTTTCTCCTCTCTATTTTTTTGGTCAACGCTTCCCGATCTGGATCGGGGCGGAGAAACTCACGGTAGCCCCGAGTGGGGAATCGGGAGGCCTGGAGGAGCGCCGGCCCTGGGCCGCACCTGCAACAGCAGAGGAAGCAGCGGCAGCTGCAGCTAGATGCAAAGGAGGCGGCCTGGGCAACCAGAGACGCGCAGCAGTAGAGGAAGCAGCGGCAGCTGCAGCTAGATGCAAAGGAGGCAGCCTGGGCAACCAGAGACGTGGTTGGTGTTGGAAATATGCCCTAGAGGCAACAATAAATAGTTATTATTATATTTCCTTGTTCATGATAAATCGTTTATTATCCATGCTAGAATTGTATTGATAGGAAACTCAGATACATGTGTGGATACATAGACAACACCATGTCCCTAGTAAGCCTCTAGTTGACTAGCTCGTTGATCAATAGATGGTTACGGTTTCCTAACCATGGACATTGGATGTCACTGATAACGGGATCACATCATTAGGAGAATGATGTGATGGACAAGACCCAATCCTAAGCTTAGCTCAAAGATCGTGTAGTTCGTATGCTAAAGCTTTTCTAATGTCAAGTATCATTTCCTTAGACCATGAGATTGTGCAACTCCCGGATACCGTAGGAGTGCTTTGGGTGTGCCAAACGTCACAGCGTAACTGGGTGGCTATAAAGGTACACTACAGGTATCTCCGAAAGTGTCTGTTGGGTTGGCACGAATCGAGACTGGGATTTGTCACTCCGTGTGACGGAGAGGTATCTCTGGGCCCACTCGGTAGAACATCATCATAATGTGCACAATGTGATCAAGGAGTTGATCACGGGATGATGTGTTACGGAACGAGTAAAGAGACTTGCCAGTAACGAGATTGAACAAGGTATCGGGATACCGACGATCGAATCTCGGGCAAGTATCGTACCGCTAGACAAAGGGAATTGTATACGGGATTGATTGAATCCTCAACATCGTGGTTCATCCGATGAGATCATCGTGGAACATGTGGGAGCCAATATGGGTATCCAGATCCCGCTGTTGGGTATTGACCGGAGAACGTCTCGGTCATGTCTGCATGTCTCCCGAACCCGTAGGGTCTACACACTTAAGGTTCGCTGACGCTAGGGTTATAGAGATATTAGTATGCGGTAACCCGGAAGTTGTTCGGAGTCCCGGATGAGATCCCGGATGTCACGAGGAGTTCCGGAATGGTCCGGAGGTAAAGAATTATATATAGAAAGTGCTATTTCGGTCATCGGGACAAGTTTCGGGGTCACCGGTATTGTACCGGGACCACTGGAAGGGTCCCGGGGTCCACCGGGTGGGGCCACCTGCCTCGGGGGGGCACATGGGCTGTAGGGGTGTGCGCCTTGGCCTACATGGGCCAAGGGCACCAGCCCCAAGAGGCCCATGCGCCAAGAGAGCAAGAAAGGAAGAGTCCTAAAGGGGGAAGGCACCTCCTAGGTGCCTTGGGGGGGATGGACTCCTCCCTTGGCCGCACCCTTCCTTGGAGGAAGGGCCAAGGCTGCGCCCCCCCTCTCCCTTGGCCCTATATATAGTGGGGGGGAAGGGAGGGCAACCATACCTAAGCCCTGGCGCCTCCCTCTCCCTCCCATGACACATCTCCCTCCTCCCGCAGAGCTTGGCGAAGCCCTGTTGGAATCCCGCTACTTCCACCACCACGCCGTCGTGCTGCTGGATCTCCATCAACCTCTCCTTCCCCCTTGCTGGATCAAGAAGGAGGAGACGTCACTTCTCCGTACGTGTGTTGAACGCGGAGGTGCCGTCCGTTCGGCGCTAGGATCATCGGTGATTTGAATCACGACGAGTACGACTCCATCAACCCCGTTCCCTTGAACGCTTCCGCGCGCAATCTACAAGGGTATGTAGATCCACTCCTCCCTCGTTGCTAGATGACTCCATAGATAGATCTTGGTGACACGTAGGAAAATTTTTAATTTATGCTACGTTACCCAACAGTTGGGGCGCAGCCTGGGGAGGTTACGGCCAGGGCAAGGCCTGGACGCGGCCGGGGCACGGCCAGGGTGAGGCCTGGACGCGGCCGGGGCGCGGCCTAAAGCGCGGCTGGGGTGGGGCCAGGACGCGGCAGGGGCGAGGGGCGCGGCCAGGGCGAGGCCTGGGCGCAGCCGGGCAGGGAGGTCGTGGCCTGGGAGCGGGTGAGCTCGGCGGGCACGGGCAGGGGCGGCCGGGCGTGGAGAAGGTGGCCGGCAGCGAGGAAGGAGATGGCCGGCGACGGGGAAGCTAGGCACGGAGCTGCAGCGTGCGGGAGAGAAAGAGGAACCTGGCAACTGATACCATGTTGGATAAGTGAGCAACTGACTTCACAGAAGGGCCAAAGGCCAGTACATATACATGTGTATGGCAAAGTGTAAGAGACCCCTTATACAACGGGGATGAACCAAAAAGGGCTATAGACATCTAACAGTATCCATGCTCTCAATGTCTATAGTCCGAACTGTCATTTGTTAACACGCAGCCTCAGAGTGCTTCTCCACAGCGGCTTGGCCGTCCCGCCTCCTTGTCCCCAGTCCCGATCCGCTTCAGTCGGCAATTATCCTCCTCCACCGCTGCACAGCGCGGGGCCACCGTCGCCCCCAGCCTCTGTCTACAAGAAGTAGTGGTGAGGGGCGGCGAACCCGTTCTAGAGAGGCGGCGTCACCGGTCTCCATCTCAGGATCACATATCTGGTCAACATCCTGATGATCTCTGCCACCTCCCTCTTCCCGATAAACTTTCCTGTCGGATATAGGCGCCCACGCAGCATTCGCATTTCCTGCTGCGGCCAACGGAACTCTTGTCCCCGGTACGTCATTCTTTCCTACCTTCAGCAAAGTTCCCAGGGTACCATTTGTTGTTATTCTGCGATGAAGTGATTGAAATTGCGAAGAAGGGAATTTGGGAATGGGAGGGAGGGAGGGAAATGTGGGGTTAGGAAGAAGCTGGCTGACATAAAAATGGTGAACATCCTTTGGCTAATTTCATTGATGTTCACCTTCGCTGATACATCCGATGGCTTAATATAATGCTACCCACCACCACACACACAAACTCTTGGACACACTTGTACAAGAGGCGTCAGGACCAGTGTAATCCTCATCAATGACACAGTATCTTTATCATCATACCTTTCGAAAGAATTAGTATCACAATCCTGGAATTTTGTTCCTTTAACTATTTGCAATGTACATTGGCTGTCCTGTTGTACCCACCAGCGTTTTCTTCATTATTAGGATCAACAGAGTGTGAAGACGCTGAACATTCCATTGATTATTTGCAAATATCAATTACTATTTTTTCTTCAAACTCCACACCTAAGTGCATATATTTTGTATTAGAAGAGGAGAACGTCAAGTTGGTGCCACTATTACGATGCCACCAATGGTGACGGCAGCCAAAAAATTCAATTGATATTATTTTGTTACCCTTATGAAATGATCGTACTCTTCCTTTCATACCCTCCTTTTTCCTGATTCATCTTTCTTCACCAGCCATGGGCCATGAGAAGTGAGTTTGGGAAGGGCTTGCAACTTGCCGCCCTTCCATGATCGGGGAGGATGGTTTTTGAACTGTGTTAGAGTTAATATACATAAAACGGGATGTGTGTTGGAGTTTCTTAACATCTATATAAGGTAAAAGTGAACTCTTGAGTTTAATGTTAAGTACTAAATGGCAATATAGAAAGGAGTACACTCTTAAAGAACAAGTTAGAATTCAAATATAGTATTTTCTAGTTACACCAATATATAATAACGGATATCTGGTATCTAGTAGTATCTGGCACTGGGGCCACAGTTGTCATAGACGTTATTTTAGTCAATTTTTCCTTCAAACTACTCTTGTTTCAGATAATGGAGTTGAGAGCCTTTCAATTATGATTATCAGCACACAAACCCCTGTGCTAGAGTTTTTTATTGGGCCACAAGTGTCATCACTGATGTTCTTTTTCTTTCGTATGTGACCCAGTAGCTGAAGACAAGAAATGGCCAAAGTGGAGCACATTATGCCTGACGTAGAGATAGAGGAACTGGGTAATTCAATGAAGAGTGAGCTGATAAGCTGTATTTCATCACATATTGATTATGACAGTGGTTCTGAATTCTGCTTGATACCAAGAATACATCCGCACATTCGTATGATAGATAGAAATTCTTATGACCCAATAATGTTGTCAATTGGCCCTTATAACAATGGATCTTCAGCACTTTCTTCTATGGAGAGTGAAAAATGGAACCGCTTGGACTACATCCTTAAGTTGAACTGTGAGAAGGGTCTGAAAGATTACTTGACCATCATAAACAGACTAGAGAAAAGAGCAAGGATGTGTTATTCTGGGGATATTAAAATGAATAAGAGGAAGTTCTTGCAGACTCTCTTGCTTGATGGATGTTTTGTCCTTGTTTCACTCGGAGGACTCAATGAATTTATAAGTGCTGGACCCCAAAGAGCCACGGCTAGTTCATCACATGCCGAAATAGTTGAGGAAGAAATGACTTCTGGACAGCCAAACTTAACAGAGAGAATTGATATTCAACAAATAAACACCAGGAACCAGAATGACATAATAAACACTGTAGTAGAAGAAAATACAGTGCCTGAGATCGAGTTATGTTTGGAAATCAGTGACCATCAAACAGAGCAATGTGTATATCAGGATAATACTAGACAGATCGGACAGTGGTATGATATCTTTGTTATACATGATCTACTCTTGCTGGAGAACCAAATTCCCTTTTTCATAGTTGAGGCAATATATGAGGTAGTAAGTTCAAACAAGATGACACCAACGTGTAAATCAGGTGTTGCTAGATTTATATAAATGACCCTGCCATTCTATCCAACAGCAATACGAGAATCCAGTCGCCCAATAGATTTTGATCATTTGCTTCACCTGTGTCATATGTATTTCAGACCCAGTTCTAACGAGCAAGAGCACAAGGACCTCACAGCGCAACACTACATTCATCAGTTCCTTCAGCTGGGACAGGGTTATCTCAGCCATTTAGGTTCGTCGTAGGATGACCATTTTCCTAATCGATGGCGCCGAGCAACACAGTATCATGAAGCTGGCATTGAGTTTAAGAGGAGAACATATTCTGAGCATAATCCCCATTCACTCCTGGATATAAAACTCAGAAATGGTATCCTGGAATTCCCCTTCTTGTTTGTGGATGACCAAACCAGTGTCCTTTTCAGAAACTTCATTGCACTAGAGCAAACATGTCCGCAAGTCGGAAATGATGTGACTGCTTACATTATCTTCCTGGCTAAGCTGATGAGCATGCCAGATGATGTAGCACTGCTGGCTCGAAAGGGGGTCATCGCACATCATATGCGCAGCGACAGAGATGTATCGCAGCTCTTTACCAGGCTGACAAAAGGTGTTGTCTTCGATTTCTATGGGAACTATTACCTAAATCACATGTGTTTAGCCCTGGAGGCATATTATCAAAACCGTCTGCACAGGTGGGTTGCGTGGCTGAGGCACAACCATTTGAGCAATCCATGGTTGGTTGTCGCAGCGTTGGCTGGTGTTATTGTGCTTTTCTGCACCATTGCACAGACCGTCCTTACTGTCGAGTCTTATGTAAATCCCAAGTAAGCACTGGGCGTAAATTGACTATGGGATTCGGATTTATCTATGTCCACTTTTAGTCCCAAAGAAAATAAACTATCTCCATCTCTCCGTACCATCTGCCATTTGTGACCTGGAGATCGATCATACTATTACTTTGCCAGTTAGAGTTGCAAACGACCTCCTCAAGAACTGGCCATATTGGCTTGTCATCTAGTATCATGCTCATGCATGCCTGGGTGTGGTCAATAACCGTGATATTTTGAAATTACATCATTGATATGATTTTATTCTAGGGCATTTTTGTTTTTTTATTACTCCTCTGTTCCAAAAGATAATGTGTGTTAAGTTTTTTAGAAGTCAAACCTGTCTATGTCTGACCAAGTTTACAGAACCTACAATACCAAATAAATAAAATATGAGAAAATATTTAATGATGGGTCTAATGATGTTAATTTGGGATATCGACATTTTATTCGAAAAACTTGGTCAAATATAGAAAAGTTTGACTTAAAAAAACCTTATGTTCTGGAATAGAGAGAATACTTTTGTTGATATGGTAGATGATGATCTTTTATTCCTTTTAACAAAGCGACCATAGATATATGTAATCATATGGTCATGTAGTATGTTATGCGCAGTAATTAGTCCACCATTATCTCCAGTGCCTTGATTCTTAAATAATTACTTCCTTTGTTCCAAATTATCAGATGTTTTGGTAGGCTAAAATAGCCTAACAAAACGTCTTATAATTTGAGACGAAGGTAGTACTTTTCTTCTGCTAAATTGATGTGTGAGTTTCCTGTTTTTTTTCTGATTAGTGTGGGAATATCTAACTTGTTTTCACCCTGGGGTTAACATGAGCTCATGTTCGGATGTTGTATATGAGTAAGCATGAATGCATGATCAGTGCGCATCTCCGTGTTGTATGGAATGGAAGGTTTGTCGAAAGAATCGGACTGTAGCTTCTCGGGGATTCTGCACACAAGTGATTCCGTGTACACATTCTCATAATCTACTGCCGAAAAGAACTAGTAGAACATAATGTGGTTGTTAGATATCGAAGTATTCAAATAAAGATTTATGCCCGTGAATACTACTCCCTCCGTCCTATAATGTAAGACGTTTGGAAGTATTTGTTACGAATCTGGGAGTCTTTTGTGATGAATAATAATTTTGAGTTTTGGAACTATGGGTGTTAGTTTATAGAATTTGTTCAATGAATATTCGTGTCAAAAACATGAACTGCTGATGGGCAAATCAGTTTTCTGTGTCCTCGCATCTCAAACTGTATCATTCGCAGTACAAATGGGTACAGTTTAAATGAACTAATTAAAATTGACTTTTAAGCTTAGCCCAGCATCTGCTAAGCACCTAGAGTTACACCATTTTCTTACGGACAATCCAGTGATACATGCAACGGTGGAAAAATACGAGACACTTGTATATTAAATTGGTAGGTATTTATTTCAAAACGAAAAAGAAAAAGAAATGAGCGAACCGTCCAGAATTCCAACCTGGAGCTCTCATTTCCTCAAAAATAGATCAGGGGAAAAAAGGTTAACCACACGAGGAGCCACACACGACTGTAACACATATAGGCGGCTCCCACCAACCACGGCGACGGCGGCAGCGGCCACGGAGGAGGGCGGCGGATCAGCGGCGCCGGCGATGGCGTACGTGGCGGCGGTGGAGGGCGCGGCCGCGGCGCTCCGGTCGGTGCTGTCGCGCGCGCAGCAGGCGGCGGCGCGGGCGGGGCGCGCGCCGGAGTCGGTGCGCGTGGTGGCCGTGAGCAAGACGAAGCCCGTGGGCGTCATCCGCGGCGTGTACGACGCCGGCCACCGCTGCTTCGGCGAGAACTACGTCCAGGAGCTCATCGACAAGGCCCCCCAGGTTGTACCCCCAGCTGAGAAGCTCGAAATTTTTATCCCCCTTTCTGGCCGCGTGAATGAACTGCTGATTTGGAACGTGAATGGAGAACAAGTCGCTTAGTGATTTCATTCCAGAGTTATCACCTATGTTCAGTTAGCATTTGAGCTGGGGTTTCAATAGGTGCTCATTATTCGTACGCCCTGTACACCACAGATGAATTAGGCCATGCCAGAAAACATATGAATTGATGAGCAATAGGAATTTTGCCAACTGGTTAAATTCAATGTAGATATTCTATTGGAATCCTGTACTATGTGATCCGTGGGAGAAATTCTAAGGTTTATGGTCCTAAAAAACAAATAACCACCTTTGGAGGAAAATTTATAAGGATTGAAATCCTACAAAATTCCTGTGATTCAAATAGGCCCCAAATATATAAAGACCATCCGAATGTCCATGTTCGCTTTGTTTGCTATCCTCTGTCAATGTTACGCAGGAAGCTTGGTTCGCACCCGCTATCTTCTGGCAATGTTATGCAGGAAGCTTGGTTCGCACCAGAGGGTACAAACATATCCCGTATAGAGGTGTATGCCGAACATCAGACATTACTTCATATAACCAACCAATATTCGAAGATTTGGCCATATTTTCCCAGCAATTGAAAGTTTTCCACTCTTAATGATTTCGGAAATATTCCAAACAGTTAAATTGCTATACTTGCATGGTAGTGCAGGGCTTGAGAACTATGTTTCATAGTCCGTAAAATCAGTGACCTAATTCTTTTCAGTCATTGAGTTGTCTGAGCAAGTGTTCTTCTTGTTGCAGCTTCCAGAGGATATTGAGTGGCACTTCATTGGGAACCTGCAGAGCAACAAAGCCAAAGCCCTGCTAGGTTAGTGTCTTCATTCTTGTTTGGATATTCTGGCAGATACAAGTCTTCTTAACTTTCGATTTTCAGTTGCTTAGGTTTGCCGCTCTTAAATAGTTATATATTACTCACACCACTTATTTTTATCTTGCCCTGTATGATTTGTCCTAAATAAGGTTTTAGATAGGTAACAAATGCAATAAATTAGGAGTATTTACAGAATAATGTGGCTTGGTGTTGACAAATGCTTGAGTCTGGTGTCTTGGCTCAAGAGATGGTTAAGTACTAGTTACTTTATTCTAGAATAATTGGCTGGTTTCGTTTCGTATTGCGGTGTGCGATCTCTGTTTGTAAACTGTTTCTTCATTAATGAATGACAGAGCTCATGTTTCATCTATAAAAAGTTAGAGATATTCCTATTTTACTTAATATATGTGTTCACTTCTGTACACAAGTTCATACCTGATATCTTCTCTACTTTATTGCTCACTATTGAGCTAATTTTATTCTTCTTAACCTACAGCTGGTGTACCAAGTCTTGACATGGTTGAGAGCGTAGACGACGAGAAGGTATATGAACAGTTTATGTTGTCTTGTGGTTTATTCGACTGCAATTTTGTTCTAGTTTATGTTGCCTTCTTAAGGGTATATTTTTGCCTAGTCAAGAAAAAGTATGTTTTCCAGGCTTAGCTTTATTCTTATTGTATTTTCCATAATAATATTTTATTGCGCCACTAGGCCTTGAAATGTGTTGGCATCTTTCTGGGTTTTTTTTCTCTCAATAAAAATGCAAAGCTTGTCTCTCTCCATTCATCTTGTTGCAAGACCAGATTCTCGATTGTGCATCTGCAACGAGGTTGAATCTAATATTTGTTTCTTTTTTCAGATCGCAAATCGTCTTGATCGGGTGGTAGCTGATTTGGGGAGAAAACCTCTTAAGGTCTTGGTCCAAGTTAACACAAGTGGAGAAGAATGTGGGTACTCTAGTTCTCTTCTTTAATACAGTTGTGAACATGCTGGCTTGATACGCAATTTCTCAATATGAGAACCTGTGTCTTTAGTTCTGAGCACTGGTACGCAGCACATTGTTTGTAGCTACTGTTAGGTGTTTGTTAGTAATGAGCTTTGCTAGATGACGGCATATTATACCTGTCCGAGGATTGCTAGGCTGAAGATATGTGGTCCTCAGACCCTGTTACTATTTTGCAGCAAAATTTGGAGTAGATCCCTCAGGGTGTGTGGGATTAGCAAAACATGTCAAGTCAAGCTGCCCAAATCTTGTATTTTCTGGTTTGATGACAATTGGAATGCTTGATTACTCCTCAACTCCAGAGAATTTCAAGGTATATTCTGAAGCACAAACTTAATTGGACTGATATGCTTCATAGGGCTAATTTGTGCTGCTTGCTGAATGCTTAGGCATTGACTAGTTGCCGGAAGGAGGTATGCGATGAACTTGGAATACCAGAAGAGCAGTGCGAGCTGTCAATGGGCATGTCTGCTGATTTTGAGCAGGCGGTAAGGAACATGTTACAAGAAGATAACTCAGAGATATACAAACTGAATATAATGTCTAATGACATGTACTTTTATTTTGTGTGCGTTTATGCAGATTGAAATGGGCAGCACAAATGTCAGGGTTGGATCAACCATATTTGGTGCAAGAGAATACCCAAAGAAGAACTAGGATAATTACAGGGTTTTATTGTGAGACCGTGCATCTAACAGCTGCAGTATTGGTGGTAAATAAATATCTATTTCCACCGATATTTACACTTCGATGTTTTACGCAAGTGCCATAAATAAGGATATTGTTTTGTCATGTGTCTCCTATTATTAGACATTCAGAGAGCACTGGAATTCCAACTTCCCGATTCATCAGTAGCTTCCCAATAATGTCCACATTAAAATCCCTTATGTCAGTCGACGTTTGTGATCAGCCAGAAATCCTGATATTGTATTTGTCCGTGATGTTTCTTGGTAGCCTAAAAGTAATGAACAAATCCTTTGATTTCCATCATTATATAACTTCTTTTTGTAACGCATCTTTTGCATAAGGTACCAAACCACTTCAGAGCATCTCTATCACATTCCCAATACTTACCCCCCAAAAACAACTTATTGGGAGGCTCCCAAGAAAATTCTGTTTATTAGGAGGCTGTGAACTAGCGGATCATCTAAACTTAATTTCTTTTGCTAGTTCACACCCCCTTTTGCATGAAATATGAATCTCAACTATATTTTCATATCATTGTAGAAAAAAGAAAAGGACAAGGAAAAAGAGATAAAAGTAACCTTTGGCCATTTCGCCGAACACCCTGCGACACCGGCCATGGACACCGCGGGGGGAGGCGTAGAGGGGAGCCTCGCCGACGCTCAAGTCCAAGGCAACAATAGTCGGGAGGTGGCAGTTGCCAGAGCAACAATAGTTTTATGATTAGCAACGTTTGACGTATCTTTTAGTCAACTGTTACCCGTGCTTGCTTTAGCGTAGCAATTCGTCTAGCAAATCATGTACATCTGTTATTATTTCTCTATGGTCACTGGCATTTCATGGTTCCCGGAGAATTCATACACTTGGGAGAAAAGCATTTTCTCACAGCCATTTTCTAATATCCCATTCCTTCCCTTCCATTTTCTAATATCCCATTCCTTCCCTTTCATAATAGTCGGGAGGTGTATAAGGTTCGACGTGCTACAAGGTCATCAGGTGCAGGTGCACATGAGGTCTCTTTGATCTCTCGAGTGTTACACTTCCTGAAGCCCCAACCCTGTACTTTCTGAACCCAAGGCCAGGGCTAGGGATGGAGAGGGTGCCCGCAGTGTTTGTTGACGGGCCCACCACTAAGTGAAATGTTTGTTGACGGGCCCACCACTAAGTGAAATCTTCTATGCTTAGAAACGAAACTGTTGACGAGAGTCGATGTTCCCCCTCTGCCGTAGCTGGTGTTGCTTGGGCAGATTTTTGTCTCATCACAAGGGGGGAAAATGACACTGAATCATCTTTGCAGACTAGCAACACATTATGGATATGAAGACAGATATGATAAATAGTGAAATTCACTCTTCGATTACAAATATTAGTTTGACAGATCTCTAATTGACGCGAGATGAAAGATTGTACGGCTCAAATTTATCGACTAAAACTACAGGGCCTGCTGCTGACTTGCAGTAGGGAACAAGCTCATCAAATAAAACCCCTATCTTAACCTGCGGCTGACTGGCGGTTTAGGAGGAATTCTCATCAGTTTAGGAGGAATTCTCATCAATATGATTCGACCATTCTTTCTCCTACGATTCTGGAAACTTGGTTGTGTGGCCTCCACTACCATGAATTGGAACTTGGAACACTTTCGATAGGATAATGCACGAAGCGGAGCAGACGAAGAAGGGTCTTTGGTTGTTCTCGAGCTTTGTTAACCTGCAAGCTTACAATAGATAATGCAAAAATTTCACATGGTCGCATCCTAATGCCCTCACAGCCATGCACCGTTTGATTTGTTTAAACACCAAGTCACATTGCTTGAATTTGATCCCCATTAATAAGCACAAGTGCTCAAAGTTGTCCCAAGAGTGAGCTTTTCAGTGTGGAGTTACTCGTCATGATCTAGAATTCTCTGTGACATGTATAGTGGCTCATCACTGGCTGTTGGCCTGATCTCCTACCACTACAATATATATGCATATGTGGAGGCTTATGTGTGGTTTGGTGGGGTAAATGGAGTAAGCAAATCTTAATTTCAGTTATTGCAAAGTTAAATAAGCATCCAAAACTAGTACTACCTCTCTCTCAGTTTACAGGACGTGCACGTACCCCTAGGTCGTCAATTTGACCAACCTAATACAAGTCATATATTACAAAAAATATACTAACATAAACTTTGGAGTTTTTACTTTCAAAAGGTATAATTTTTGTGTTATATAGTTTATATTAGGGTGATAAAATTGGCAATCTAGATATACGCGCAAGACTTGTAAACTGAAACGGAGGTAGTACAATGAAGCCTTGTCATTCCAGTCACAGGAAGATTGATGGGAAAGTGTGCAAAAAGGAAAAGAATTATCTGAGAGTAGGGATGAAAATGGAGTGGAAACTTTCCGTTTTTCCGGAGAAAAAATGGAAACGGAAACGGAAATTTGCAAAACGAAAGTGGAAATGGAATTTTTTTATGCGGAAACGGAAACAAAAATGGAACGATGTTTTCCAGTGGAACATGCATGGAAATGGAACTTTCCGTTTCCGTGAATATGGAATTTCTGTTTTTACTATCTCTACTCCTAATGGAGCAGTTGGTAGTCTCCGCCGGTCAATTTTCGTCCCACCTTCCCTGGTTTTTTTTGGTACTTCGTCCCACCTCCGGCTTTCCACCGTTCCCCCGCATCTTACCTCCCAACCAATAAAAAAAACGTCAAGATACAACTACGCCCATTCTGAACCGCGCCGGTTCACAGCTAGAAAAAACCCCTACAACGATCAATCACGGTTAACCTACGAAATGACGGGCTGATCGATCTGATCGTCTTGACCTCGATCCCATTGCGAGCCGCGGTCATTCGTCCCCGCCCCTCAAACCCTTGGCCGCCATCACAAACCCTGAAACCCTTGTCCGCCGCCACAAGCGCTCATACCGTAGGTCTCTTTCATAGCGTGCAGTCTTACCCCGGCGACGACGCCGTCCGGGTGCAAAGACAGGCTCACGTCCCCGATCCGTCGCTCTTCAGCGGACATGCGTGCGATCCAGTCGCCGCCGGAGTGGCGATTGCAAAATCAGGTGTCAGGTGTGGCGTTTACATATTCCTACCTTTACAATTACTACTCTTACAAATCTGCATCTCTGATCGGTTCCGTGGATCCAGTCGCTGCCGGAGTGGCGATTGCAAAATCAGGTGTCAGGTGTGGCGTTTACATATTCCTACCTTTACAATTACTACTCTTACAAATCTGCATCTCTGATCGGTTCCGTGGTCGTACTGGTATTGTGATCTCGGTTCAACATCCTCAACTGTGCCATACCTCTTGCTCTCATTTTATCAGCCCTAAATTGAATCATCTCATTGCAAGGAACTCAGTTTTCGTGCACATAACTGACAGGAGTTTGGGCCTGGTGCCGGCCCCAGGGTGGGGTGTCATCAGCAGCAGCATCTGGAGGTTAGTTGACACAAACATAAGGTAGGTAAGAGGCTTGACTCTAATTGGTGACATGCAAAAGTTAAGGTTTCTATGCCAACAGGAAATAGTCAGATGGTTGAAAATGATTGAGTGCAGGTAGATGCTGGATGAACAAAATCGTTCAGAGTGGGAAATAATGTCATCCTTCCATATGAACCACCGTTTTGAATGGGAAATGTTTGTCACTAATTGACAGCCATACCTGTTTATCACTATTTGACAGCCCCAAATGCTTGCAGGTGGTGAATCATCAAGTGGCAACAGGCATCGGTGACGGTGTCATCGAGTTTGCATCTCACAACTGCAGAGGATCTCCATTTTCCATCCTCGAAACAGCATCACATGCAAAAAGTGTCACAAACATAAGGTAGTTATAACACTTTAATCTAATAGTGCACATAATTATGTGAATACGAAAAGTGCACATAACTCATGCGTAGCAGATTATGATAGGTTAAAGCATGCTCGTAGAATTAACTTCAACAGTTATCACGCTATGAAAGCTTGCGAATGTTCGTTAACACATGTGTAGTACTTTCTCATGGAAATGCTGCATACCTGTAGAAACGTCCTCTTCTGGTAGCTGATCAACCGCCCTGCTTCTTGAATTACCCATGTGTACCTATGAAATTAATTGCTATACATCAGTTAACTGCTGTATAGGCAATGAGAATATACTGTAAGCTGGCATGAATAGGTACAGGCTGGATGAATAAAATTGTTCAGAGTGGGAAATAATGTCATCCTCCCATATGAACCACCGTTTTGAATGGGAAATGTTTGTCACTATTTGACAGCCATACCTGTTTATCACTATTTGACAGTATGTGCACACAGGTGGTGAATCATCAAGTGGCAACAGGCATCGGGGACGGTGTCATCGAGTTTGCATCTCACAGGTTCAGAGGATCTCCATTTTCCATCCTCGAAACAGCATCACATGCAAAAAGTGACACAAACATAAGGTAGTTATAACACTTTAATCTAATAGGTTCCATGCAATAATAAACAATCTAGCAGTCTATGCCATCTGAAAAAAGTCAACGGTCTTATGCCAATACAGCATTTAACTGATGTATAGCAATTAATTTCATAGGTACACATGGGTAATTCAAGAAGCAGGGCGGTTGATCAGCTACCAGAAGAGGAAGTTTCTACAGGTGTGCAGCATTTCTATGAGAAATTACTACACATGTGTTAACGAACATTCGCAAGCTTTCATAGCGTGATAACTGTTGAAGTTAAATCTACGGGCATGCTTTAACCTATCATAATCTGCTACGCATGAGTTATGTGCACTTTTCGTATTCACATAATTAATGCATAATGCTTTTCAGTCCTTACAAGATGTACAATAGTTGAAGATAACAATGCAAGCATCTTACCCATAGCGGAGACTGGTGTGGACAATTCAGCTACTGTTACAGGTATAGAGCTTGTGTGACTATTGTTGGGAATGTTGCCATGTAGGTACGACGTTTATAACATTGTCCTTATATTCATGTTGGTTGTCATCCTACAGATGGAGAGCATAAAGAGGATTCATTCACAGCTCCGAATACCAATGCTTTGGATTTTAGTTTAGATGAATATGGTACTCTCTCAGCCTCATTACAAATGTCAAGATTGTTATAACCATATTTTTGTAGTGTATATTTCATTGATTTTTTGTTATTTACTGGGTATCACTATACAGGTGGAACAAGTTCACCACGGATTAAAGACCTTCATGATGGTTCGTTGTTGGGTTCCAACCATCTAATTCTTGATAGTCACCCTACTATTGGTCATTTTCATTAACAACATGTGCCTATGCTGCATATATTGGTGTTCTACAGAGGGTGAACCTCCAGACGAATATATCAACGGTGGGACAAATCTATCAGGTACTCCCACGGATGCTTGTCTAACATCGAATATGACCTTATGTACAGATGTTGTGAAAAAGCATTACCATCTTTCTGTTTGATATTTTTGACATGCTGCAGACGAAATCAGATGCGGGAATCAAAGTCATATATCAAAGGAACCTGACAACACACAAATGCTTTCAGCTAAGGATATAAAAAAAATCCAAGATGTCGTGTTACAAATAGAGGATCAACAGCGCTGCTTGTCGAAATCTGGTAATTTGTGAAGGCATTTAACTTGTGGACATGTTTTCAGGTATTTTGCTATATGCAATGGCTGTTTTTATTCACTAACTACCGTATGTTTAATATGCGTTGTAGACCCTAAGGAACTTAACAAAGCCTTGAGGTGGGAAACTTATCGCATTAGCAAAAAACAGGGTTTGAAAATACAACAAGTCGATGGCCACATCGTTCAACGTCGTGCCCTAGGTGATATCACGAATGTTCGTCAACCTAAGCTTGTGACATCGGGTAGTCATTGTTTATCTATTTGTATGCGTGGCTTCCCCTTGGTATACCATCGTATAATACTAACCCATCGTTCTGAATCAGATGACTTCAATGTCACAAAAGATAATGCTGCACTAATGGAAGAAGAACGCAAAAGAGCCCATAGAAACGCCCTGAGGAGAGCTTCTTATCGTAGGAAAAAAGAACTTGCTCTTGAAGAAGATAAACTCCGCGCCATTAATTTGTCTGGTAAGAATCAAGTGTTCTAACCATTACCAATTAATTTTTGTGTAACATTTATTAACCATGTTCAACCAGACAACGCAACTAGCTCTGCCTATACAACATTATTATCGCATCCTGATTCAGCATATACTGCTACATCGACAGAGACATATGGTCTGGTTAACGACAATGATCAAAATGGTAATTGACTTGTTAATAATGGATTCATCAATGTGGGAATATTATTTTTTACTTTCTACATTTAAAGTATGGTTTCAATGACACCAGACATTGACGAGAATATACTTGAAGAAACATGTCTGGTAACCGAGGAAGATTGCAAAAGAGATCATATAAATGCACTTAGGAGGGCAGCTTATCGGAGGAGAAAGGATAAGTTAGAATCAAGTGAAAATCTACGGATGCTATCTAATTTAGGTAAATATTTATGTTATTAATTCACGGCGTTTAAGAACATAACTTAATGTAGTCGATGCAAATACCCTAGCGTCATATGCTTGATCTTAATGCAAATTTATCATTGTTGGGTCCGAGAAGAATGTTCTGGTATTCATTTCTCACTAAAACAATATTTTCCAATTACAATATTACCGCCTCACTAATGATGCTTGCACACATTATTTTAAAAATTCCACGGCTGATATCCCTAAATATGCAGACACATTCCACGATGATGCAACATTACCCCCTCCGTCATTAGACGCCTCCGGTGTTACCCATGACAACGAGGGATCTAAGAGGATACAGAGAAACTCTCGTAGCCGAGCATTTTATCACAAGAAAAATGAGGAACTAACGGTTGATGATAGAGATGATTTGAATGAAAAGATACGAGGGAAGCGCGTGCAGCGCCGCAAAAGCAGGTCGGATATTGAGAAGGGGCAGTCAAGTGCTCAAAGGAAGGCCTGTTATGCTAAAAGGAAAAATACCCCGTGCAAAGAATCTCTCGCACTCCCTCGTCCAGACATTACTAACTCAACAGCTGATAGTCTCGCAATCCCCCTCTCTCGGGCTGCCGACGATGGTTCATCGGATGGCGACCCTCCCCCGGTCATGCCGAATTACGGTGTTTGCACCCCTGGTATGTAATCGATTTTCTTCTATTCTGATGCAACTTCTCAGCAACCTTATACTGACCGGATCAGGTCTTTGTCCCTGACTGTTCAACTATAATGCAGACGACATCAATGTGTTCCGAGAGCCCATCATGGGCGATGAGCCGACACCAGCCGAAATGATGGATGAGGAGTACTACTTGTATCGTGACCAAGGTATGGTCAAGTCTGTTTTAGGAAGGCTAGGATCTTCATTGTAGTTGTATATATATATATATGTCAATATTATTTTCATGATCATGTTTCAACGAATGCCTATAGGATCCGATAATGATGCATTCGAGGATGACGAGGAAGCTAGCATGACGTCTTTTATATCTGGCGAGGTTGATCCATTAGACTGTGTGTACACAAACATACCAGACCACACCCACATCCTGAAGCTCGACACAAACTGCAAACACTGCAAGGCCATAAAGTTTGTTTCTGAGACTGACGGATTCTGCTGTCGCAATGGACAGATCGAGCTTAAACAACCGGAACCAATCCCAGAGCTTATGAGGCTATGGTCCAGCATGGATGCTGATTCCAGACATTTTCGTGAGAACATACGGTTCTTCAATGGGCATTTCGCCTTCACAACCCTTGGCGTCAGCCTTGATGAGAACTACACGAACATGAAGTCTGGGGTATACACATTCCGGGTACACGGAACCATCTATCACAATGTGCATTCGTTCGGGCCTAGCTCACGTCCAGAACATCTGCAGTTGTACTTCTATGATGACGACCCAACCATAACCCATCGTAAGGTGGCCACAAATCAATTAGATCAAGAGGTCGTGAAGAAGTTAGTAGACATACTTAAAGAGAACCCTTACTCCCAGCAATTTAGGAGTTTGGGTGCACACAAGGGGAACCTTGATGATTATAGGATAGACCTAAACACCGATAAGAGGCTTGATCAAAGAAAATATAATAGACCTTTGTCATCTGAGGTTGCTGCAATTTGGGTTGAGGGCAGCGACCTGGCAAAAAGGTTTGACCGTAGGATAACACTTTATGGTAACAACAATGAAAGGCATAGCATACGCGTGTCATCCGAAGCATATGACCCGTTGTCTTATCCCCTATTCTATCCAAGGGGCGAACTAGGTTGGCATCCGAAACTACCTAAACGTAATGTTCCTTGGGAGGCTGTACTACATCCTCAACTTGTCCAAGATGATGATGAGGATGCAGGTATGACATCTGTGTACCTTTTTGTTTCAATACATGAATTATTTCTAAAGGTAAGCATTGTTTTGATCATATACTATCGTGTGCAGAGGGAAATAACAGGTTGTGCGTCTCCGTCAGAGACTACTACTGTTATATGCTGCAGACACGGCCTACAATCTTCAATCCCATACTCTGTGGAGCACGACTGCTGCAACAATGGGCTGTTGACATGTACGTTAAGATTGAGAGCTGTCAATTGAGGTGGTACAGGAAGAACCAGATGCAGATTCGTGCCGACTTGTATAAAGGAGTGGTTGATGCCATCACTTCAGGGGAGACACGGGCAAGCGCTGTTGGGGTTAGAATAGTGCTCCCTGGTACATACCCTGGTGGCGACCGCGACATGAAGAAGAGACATATGGATGCCATGGCAATTGTCCATACATACGGGAAGCCAGACATCTTCCTCACCATGACTTGCAATCCTAAATGGGACGAGATAACAAACGAGTTGCTGCCTGGTCAGACGGCGCAAGACCGACCTGATATTGTGGCTCGTGTGTTCTATGGCAAACTAGAGCACATGAAGTACATGTTGTTCAAGAAGCATATCCTGGGTGTTGTAGTTGCTTACGTATACGTAGTCGAGTTCCAAAAAAGGGGCCTCCCCCACACACATTTTTTGTTGATCATGGACTCAACATATAAGCTTATCGTCCCGGAACAGTATGACCGACTCATTTCCGCGGAGCTCCCAGACAAGCATAAGTATCCGGAATTGTATGCAATGGTGGTAAAGCATATGATGCACGGACCATGTGGTGCTCTCAACCCGAAGAATGTTTGCATGCAAGAAAACGGTTGCAAGTGCAGATATCCACGGGCATTCAATGAGAACACAGCACAGGGGAAGGACTCATACCCAGTGTATCGACGGAGAGACGATGGAAGACGTGCTAAGGTCAGAGGGAAGATGCTGGACAACAGATGGGTTGTGCCTTATAACCCATACCTACTGCGGATGTTCAATTGCCACATCAACGTTGAGGTCTGCTCTAGCATTAAGGCTGTGAAATATCTTTACAAGTACATTTACAAGGGCCATGATAAGGCTTCTTTCAGCATCGATCAGCCCGACGCTGATGGTAACATTGATGAGATCAAGAGGTACGTTGACGCTAGGTGGGTCACACCTCCGGAGGCTATGTGGAGGATATTTGGCTTCCCACTTTGCGCCAATTACCCGCCTGTCTTGCAGTTGCCCCTTCATCTCCCTAATATGCACAGGGTTGCGTTCAATGCGCAGGCTGACTTGAAGAATGTTGTAGCCTCCGAAAATGCTTCAAAATCCATGTTAACGGAGTATTTCAAGGCTAACCTAGAACACCCTTGGGCTAGGCATATATTGTACAAGGATTTTCCCGGAAGCTTTACATGGCAGAAGAAAAATAAGTATTGGAAGCCGCGGGTCGAGCGTTTTCAAATTGGGCGCATAGTGTCAGCCAATCCTGCCAAGGGGGAGCGATACTACCTGCGGGTGTTGCTTAACCATGTTACGGGCAAAACATCCTTCGACGACTTGCTCACCGTGGATGGCGTGCTATGTGGGAGCTTTAGAGAGGCTGCTGAAAGGTTGGGACTCATCGAGGCAGACAACACGCTCGACGACTGTCTTAATGAGGCTGAGCAGTGGGCGATGCCATGTTCACTTAGGAGGCTCTTCGCAACCATCTTGGTTCACTGCGAGCCAGGCGATGTGCGTGGATTATGGGATCGGCACTTCGAGGCTATGTCAGATGACTATCGTCGATCACGCACGTGCACTGACGAGGTGGAGCAGATGGTGTTGCTTGACATTAGGGGAATGTTGCAGTCAATGGGTAAAGACATTGTTGATTTCTCTCTTCCAAACATAGATGATGCGTTTGACCCTACAGAGGGCGAGGCAAGAGAGGTTATCGAGGAATCAACCATTGAGTTTGACATGGATGACACAAAATTGGCATCTTCACTCAACATGGAGCAGAGGGCCGCATACGATGAGATACTAGGGGCTGTTGAACGCGGTGATGGGGGTGTTTTCTTTGTTGATGGCCCTGGAGGTACAGGTAAGACCTTCCTATATAGGGCGATGCTTGCCAAGGTGAGAAGTCAGGGCAAGATTGGTATTGCTACCGCGACGTCCGGCATCGCCGCTTCTATCATGCCTGGCGGCAGGACTGCCCACTCCAGGTTCAAGATCCCATTGAGTTGCGAGGATGGAGCCTCGTGCAGCTTCACCAAGCAGAGTGGGACCGCCAAGCTGCTACGGATGGCCTCCTTGATCATATGGGACGAGGCCAGCATGACAAAGCGACAAGCGGTTGAGGCATTGGATAATAGCATGCGCGACATAATGGGAATACGCGACCGACCCTTTGGAGGAAAGACTGTTGTTTTTGGCGGGGACTTTAGGCAGGTTCTTCCGGTCATCAGAAGGGGGTCGCGGGGCCAGATAATTGATGCAACCCTCCGAAGCTCTCATCTATGGAAGGGCATGCGTCAGCTTCGGCTCATCACCAACATGAGGGCTCATAATGACACGTGGTTTGCCGATTACTTGCTAAGGGTCGGCAATGGCACTAAGGAAGTTGATGATCAAGGCAACATAGTACTCCCTGAAGATATTTGTCTGCTGTCTACAGGCGAGGTTGACGACCTGGATAAGCTTATTGAGCATGTATTTCCGAGTCTAGAGGACAACATGGCTGATTCGAGTTACATGACATCTCGAGCAATCCTTTCCACAACTAACGACAATGTAGACAAAATAAACATCCGCATGATAGAGCGTTTTCATGGAGATGAAGTAATCTACCATAGTTTTGATAGTGCGGAGGATGACCCATATGGGTACTATGCTCAGGAGTTTCTTAATGGATTGACTCCTAACGGGCTTCCTCCGCATGCTCTAAAACTAAAGCTGAACTGCCCTATGATACTTCTAAGGAACATTGATCCAGCTAATGGGCTTTGTAATGGCACTAGGCTTGTTGTTAGAGGTTTTGAGAGGAACACCATTGATGCAGAAATCGTGATTGGACAACACGCTGGCAGGAGGGTCTTCCTTCCTCGAATACCTCTCTGCCCATCTGAAAATGATATGTTTCCGTTCAAGTTTAAGAGAAAACAATTTCCTATAAGGCTTAGCTTTGCTATGACCATTAACAAGGCTCAAGGGCAGACCATCCCGATTGTTGGTGTCTACCTACCCAATCCCGTGTTCTCACATGGTCAGCTCTATGTTGCTTCGTCTCGAGCCACCGCGAAGAGAAACATAAAGATACTCATTCAGAAGGAGAAGCCGAAGGAGAAGACCAACAAGCATAAGGACAATCCAAAAAAGCGTAAAAGAACTAGCGTGTCCTTACTGACCTCGATGAAGAACATCGTCTACAAGGAAGTCCTTACAGGTTGAAGACCCGTTAATATCAAGGCAGGTTTTGTAATGACAGAGCAATTACTCATGCGATTGTCTAGACATGATGTAATTCATTTTTCTACATGTATTTTTTAATATGTTATTTTGATAGCCGGAGGTATATTCGATCATCGCAAGATACGCACTGCAGTTCAATAATCAGCCGTCATATTGTCACCATCATCGCTGTTATGTTTTTTCTACTATTGTTGTTTTTATGTCGGTGTACATGTCACACAGCGTACTATTTAGTGTGTTAGCTGTAATCCAAATTTAATGATTGGCCTGCTAAATTCATTGCACATGCAAAGGGTCTTTTTTAATTAAGGCAAGTTATCGTACCTGTTCTTATTTATTTTGGTTATTTGATACTATGCTTGACTATAAATTTACATATTATTCTGATATGTCACAACTAAAAGATTCAGAACGGTTTGAATTATAAGACCAACACACGAATAAGGGAAGTTTGTCCAACTTTTGAAATTATATTTTGCATATGTACTTTTAATAATTAATAAAGTGCGTGTAATCCCATTTTCTAATAAGTTTAAATACCCATTAGACTCTGTAGTTTGTGGCAATGCAAATGTCTGTTTGCTGAAGTGTGCAATTTTCGTCAAAAGTTATGTTACCAGTACTTTCACCCAGCTATACTAATTAACTAACATTTCAATTCAAGTTACATATTATCCTTTAGGAATCTCTTTATAGCTTTTGATGAGAGCATGCACTAGATTTATATGGAGCTCCAAGTCCATGATAGATAATTAAACCACAGCAACATGAAACTATGAAAGAAATTACTATAGTTATTTATATAAAGCCTAAAGGATAACATTGGAGGACTTTTTGATGGATTTTTTATGTTGCTAATACTTTGTGACCTGTTATTTAGCATGCAGGTTATTTTTTATTGGCATGTTTAAAACATAGCCTCAAACCAAAATTAGAAATAAATTAATTTTACAAGACGCGGACTTATTAATATATATCCAAAATATAAGATGTCGATGTCTAGATATAATTTCCGGAAACAAATAATATATTATCGGCATACTTAGTATTAATTACGGCATGTGATCATATCCGGTCTTTACAAAATGGCATGTTTAAAATTTTTCATTGTAATCTAATACTTGGTTGATCATGCAGAATCACAAACATGATTCCAGTGAATATATAGTAATTGTAATCATATTAGTTGATTCATTTTTTGATTATGTAGTTATTGTTTCCTTATAAACATCTATAAAATCCTTCACCCTTTAAACAGCCAAACCCAAACCATACCGCTCTTGCACCCTTGCCACTACACCTATCTTTGACATGTCATCATCCAACAACATCGATGGTGCTGATGATCATCAACAAGAACAAGAAGATAAGGAGCTGCACCCTGATGAAGAACCGAGCAGAGATGGGAATGTTGGTGAGGGATCTGCACCGAGATGTAAGAAACTAAAGAAGAATGAGCATATCCTTCCTGTGCAATTCCCATCCATGCTTTCGTCGAACCATTTTTCTAACCTAATCCGACGTCGTGAGGTGCATCACATCCCTCATGCACATCTCCCCTCAGGCTGGGATATCCAGCGTAACACAGGGTCAAGTGCAGCGAGGAAAGACGTTTGGGGATCCAACAACTATGAGATTCTACAGGCACAGAAGCATACTAGCATGTTGGTGCAGGTTTTGATTGAACACATAAATCTTCTGACGAAGTTGGTCGAGAAGCTTATTCAAGAGAGGGACAAGAAGCCAGGACCAGCTGACAAGGACGAAGCATAAGCAAATTTACAGTAATGTTGACATGATAGATTGTTTCTTTTATCATCCCGTGTAACCCTTCGGACTTGAACAATAATAAAGTTTGCTTTTCAGTTCATTTATGGATGCTACGTGTGTCCTAACTATGCTCAATGACAATCTGATTTTCCCTTAATTCTTATTTATAATTCCCTGATTACGCTCTAATTTCTTAAACTAATTATACACGACGATAGCCTGACCAAAAAAACAGCTTAATTTCATAATATAATTTGTCACGCTAACTCTTAGCCGAAAGTCATAATCGTAGGCATGCACACTATCTCTCCCGTCTCTCTATCGGCACCTTCATTTGTACCTTCATTTGTCATTTAGACAGTCGTGATGAAAAATAATAAACTGGTTTCTCCCGTTGTGCAATTATATTATTTGATATAGATGATGATTGTAAAGTTATGTGTTAGGCACGATATATCATTTGTCCCATAGCTACGCACGGGCAGATACCTATATCAAAATTTTATATATCATCAAGTTAATGAAAAAAATTAATATATTATATTTAATTAATATATTTATGTGAATATAAGAAAGGTTAATAAATATCCATAAAAATGAAAGTATGTTTATCAAAGGCAAGTGATAAATCACATGCGTTTTCATAGGCAAGTGATCATAATTTTAATCGTACCGAATATCATGGACCGATTTTGTTATGTACGTTTCCTTGATTAATACATCCCGATTTAATAGGTTGCCGAATATTACATATCTGAATATAGATATTTCACCCATGGGGGCCTAGCCAGCCAAAATCGGATTTTCATCACTTCTTCATTTTCCCGCCGCCCACCATGCTTATATAAATAACCCCCGCTGCCCACTAATTGTCTGTACAGCAAAAGTCATCTCCTCCACGACGACCATGGTGATCTCATACGGATCGATCACATCTAAGAGGGTGGTGGCGCCGGCGCCAGCTCCTGTCACCAGTACACTCATCTCCCCTCCGATGAACAGGCAAGATATAATAATCTTTTCGTACGTCTATTTGCCATCACTATATAACGGTTTTTTCTATTTAAATCATCACCATTGTTTTGCAACTTGTTCTTTTATCTAAAAAGATGGATCACATGGGATACACTATAACATATTAATAGGCTTGGCCATCAAAACATCTATTGTCGGCTTGTTTTCATCTTGTATATTTGTTAAAACCAGATGTAGCAAGCACTAACACAATCACCTGAGTATATTACTATTTTATTAGCATTCATTTATATAGTTCCATAAGTTATTAGATTGATGGTGTGGCTGTAATCTCATTGGGGTTGTTTCTTATAACCACTGGGTACTGCATGTTTTCAAATCCATATTTATCCCATGTGCAATAGTACTGATTGCAAAGAATGCACCTGGACAGAACATGAATAATATGTATAAATTTCACATGATTAGTGTTTGGCCACTAGAATGTTATGCTGCTTGTCTGCTAAATTTTGTGATCTACATGGAAATGCATTTTACCTGATCCTTTTGTTTTTTTATACGCACAGGAACATCAATTTTCATCACGTCCAAATGGAACACATTTATCATAATTGCTGGATTATTCAAGCTAGGGTCGTGTGGAAGGCTCACATCAAAGAGAATGGAATGGGAAACTTGTACCTTCAGTGCATACTACTCGATCGGCATGTAAGAATACTTTATAGCCCATATATTGTAAATACAATTTTGATATACATGTTTATTTGCTCATTGTTGTTATGTGTCATGATAATATGCTAGGGAACAAAGATGGAAGCGATTGCATACAACAACCAGGCAATCCGTTTCAACATCGTTCTAGAAACCGGTAGGACCTATGATTTCAATCGCGTCGGTTTTAACCCCACAGAAATGCCAGATGGTCATTTCTGGTACCTAGCCATGGACTTTGTCGCCACGCTAAGTTCTACGACCGAGGTTACGATGTCGGCGCAGCAGATAATGGCGACAATTTGCCCACCGTGCTTTCCACAGTTCGCAAAAATATTTGAGCTACGGGACAAAACCATCACGGGTGCATCATTTAGTTTGTTGATTGTGCATATTAGTCCGTACAACTCAGAGTCTCATTGTGATTTAAATTTTGCAGATGTGGTTGCTATCCTTGCCTATGTTGGTCAGATAGAATTTAAGTGGGATGCAATATATAGGCTCCGCGTCCCTTCTCTCGAGATTGGCCTCATGAACTTTCAGTAAGCGCCAATTATAATATGAGTTTATCATGTGCTTATTTATGCAATTCTATTTCTGCAATGATACTCACATTTGTATTTGTTTACAGACGACAGATAATTTTCTTACGTGTACGTGAAGAACACGTTGGGCCTAACTTCTGGCATTTGCAATGCACTGACAACCTGTTCGAGAAGTTTGCTGTAACTTATATACAGGTAAATCAGAGGCATCGTTGCTTGCAAACTATGATGGAGAGCACATTCTTCTTCTCTCCCAACATTAATTATGATCATCATTATCTACAAGGTAGGGTATGCGTTCTATTTTTAAGTTGTTTTCAATAGAATTTTTCTGTAATACTATGTCACTATATATAACACTTATTGTTTTCGTAGATATCCATGAAGCCAGTCTGACGACACTTGATGAAACACGTGCGTACGTCAATCGTGTTGTTCAAGGTAGGAACAATGGACGTCAGAAGTATCATAGCTGCAATTAGATCATCCTTGAGGGTTTTGGACGACTGACTATGTACTGATGCATAATCAAATGTCGCGAATAAATTTCTTCTACAGTTTTGTTATGGATTGAATACATAGAGTACAAGTCTGTCCCAGGATGTTCCGACAATTATTATTCTTTACCAACATTTTCCAATTATATTTGGTGAGGAAGAAAATTATTATAAAGTTACCCTAAGGGAGTCACATCTCATTCGAATATGATATAATTCAAAATATAATGTGTTCTATGTATGAACTATATTTAAACAGAATAGACATATGTGGTAAGTAAAATTGGAGCTAATATACAAGTGGAGCAACATACCTATTTCCACTTGCTTAGGTACTGTCACTATGTAGCCCTCCACACCCCGAACAACTTCCCTTTGAAAAATGCTGGCAAAAGATGTCAATGTTTTAAATCCAAAGGAAACAATGTAGAAAGAAAAGAGACGATGAAATTGTGTTACTCATACTTTGGCAGCACGAGTGGATAAGTAAAGTTTTTCCAATCTCTGATGTAGTTTAACTTCTTACTCGTCTTTGAATGCATTATCAGAATTTAACTAGCCACCAGCCCCAAAGTGCTTAAACACTTCCTGCAACGGTATATACATGTTACAATATTATTTTACTCATACGAAAATTGGGAATTTATATGTTTTGATGCCACTGGCAGGGATATATATTAATTTTGTTATTATTTAAGTAGATACAATGTAAAATGTGTGGCCAGTTAAAGGTAATCTTGGCATGCAAATCAATGATAAGTTGATTAATTAATGAATACAATAACAATTTACCTATTTAGAAAGTTATAATTATTGACATCTTTTCTAATATATTAACAGGTTGGCGTTTGATCTCGAAAGGAAATAGATCTGCACCATACAGTAATATAAGGTGGGACTATAACAAGCCATGATTTCCTACCCAGTTATCCGGCGCATGGCCTATCTATATATGTTAACCTATGCCATCCCTCCTCCCCCTCCTTTCTCTCCCTTCGCCCATCACAGATAGCAAAAGATCAAATTAGCCAGTCCTAGAGGAAAAATTCCAGAGGAGGATCAAGAAGGCGAGTTCATCTAGGTATGAAGATTTCTTGATCTGTATCTTCTCAAAAAGTATAATAGTTATTTTATTATGATCATGTCCTATTAGGTGAGCTACAACTGAAGAAAAATAGATTCATCATATATTCTGGACTGCATAGGCAAGCAAACTATTTTCATAGCCAAGCAAACTTCCACCAGAAAAACCCATCCTTTGGCAAAGATTACCAAAATAATTATTGTCATTAGATGACTCTAAGAACTTGTAGTGTCTCTAACTCATGAAGATATGGTCACATCATTGACCTCTGTTATTAGATGACTCTAATGTACAAGTGAAGATAAATAATATTATTTGGCATTAGATGCCTTATTGACTTGTAAGCACAATGCAAATTTCAGACATGAAGCTCACCACACACATGTACATATGTACTAAAAAACGAAACATGACAAAGCAGTAGACAAGAAGTTTTTATGGCAAACAGTAGACACTGAGTTTTGATAGCAAGCAGTAGATAAGAAGTTTTTAGGTCAAGTAGTTTTACTTATAATTTGCCTTGACAACTCTATCCCCTCACCTCACATAATTGATATATATATATATATATGTGGTTCCTCAAAAATGAGTTGACATGTATGCCCAACTTGATTGTAAGTGTCCAGGATTTCCTTGTAGCACCAAAAACATAGCTCAATATATATTGAATCCAACAACACTGAAGCTAAGCAAACTATTTTCAGAAACAATACCTTGACTATCAAAAGTTGGCACATCGATGAGCTTTCAACAAAGTTTTCTTCTAGCAACTACTCCTACTGCACAATAAAGTTTAGTCAAAATCAATGTGAGTAAATGAGCGTATCATACCTATGTACATAAAATGCATACATATTGTGCTGCTTTTACTTACTTTGATTGCTTGGTTGTGTGGGTTGTTCTGCTTACTTTGCACTGCCAAGAAGCAGCATGTCCAATAAGCATAGTCTCCAAGTTGTCTCCAAGTTCACGAACAAAAGTGCATGAAACCACAAAAAACATCAACAACATGAAGAAATTAGTTTAAGCTCAACTCCAACAAATATAGTTTTCATATTCTAGCTGACCATATAATAGTACAATATATCACAACAAGAAGAAGCAAAAGTGACTTTATTAAACATGTTTAAACTACCTTTAGCTTATCATGGTTAAATACCATGATCCCAGTTCAGCCCAATTTGTGTATAGTTAGCACAAATTCAATATGGGGTGGTAAGACACAAAATTCTTTCCAGTAATTGAAAGAAAGATCTAATAGTGACTATTTCATGATTAAAATGACAGCTTCATAACCAGATGACTATTGACATCATAGCACTGTCTGCTATTTAGTTTATTATATTTCCATAAAGTGCAGCTGGAATAAATGGGTCTCCTAATAACATTAAGAAACCAAAAATACTAAGTAAAAAAACTGGGCCATAACTTGTGCACTAGCCCAAGCCCGGCTATCATTAAAAGATTGGTGATGTTAGCTTAACTAAAACCAAAAGCAATATATAAATAATACTGTAGGATTTAAGCAAGGCACATTGTTGTGGACTCGAACCAATCCACTTGTTTGTATGAAATCCAGAGAAGATTGTTTCAGAAAAGTATAAATAATACTGTAGGATTTAAGCAAGGTGCACTATCAATTCATAAACAGTACCCAGATGCCTACTAAAATTAAACTGGATCAACAAATCATCCAGCAAAAATCCCTGAACATTACACCTTTTCATCATTCGCCAATTCAATTATGAAAAAACAAATCATCAATCAATGATATGAAATAGTAGCACTATGCTGATGGAGCAAGTGCAAAAGATACCCAACACTCCACACGGCAACACTCGATCTGTTGTCTCAAATCCCTCTCTCTTCTCCTAAAGCTAACTTTCTAGCAGTACACGATCACGTAGCTAGCCCTAAACTACAGCAAACCGCGGACCTACGGCCATTAGTGGGGACGGAGGACGGGGGAGGGGCCGTTTGTCTCACCTTGCCACGGAAGTGGGGATGGGTTGCGGAAGACGGCGGAGTGGTAGACCACCGTGACTGCACCTCGTGGTGTTGCTTCTTGCCGGCGATGAAGACGACAGGATGCACCACTTTGGCCATGGCTTGGCCGTCGGGGAGCCGCCTCGAAACAGAAGGCGAGGAGGAGATCAGGCCAGGGATTCCACAAATGGAAGAAGTAGAGGAGGAAATGGTTCGGACGCGCGTACCGTAGCTAATGTCGTTGCAGATCGATGCACCCCGCCTCGGTTCGACCTTGACATCGCCGGAGACCAGCAACGTGGCAGATCTGAACGGACCGCCACCGGATCCAGCACCCGCGCATGCGCGATGAAGCTCTATGCGTGTGTCCCCTCAGCCACACACGGCTCGCCGGAGACGCAGCTGTCGCCGGGCGGAGTCTTGGTGGTTGCGTTCTCGGCGAGGTGCGCGGTGATGTGTCGGGGGTGAGGTGAGAGGGCGATAGGTTGCCACTGATTGGAGAGGAGAGGGCCTGATGCGGCGGTCGCCGGGCGGAGCCGCGCGGACGCCAGCCCGTGGACGCACGCGGCGACGCGGCGGCGGAGGGGAAACTGGGGCGACGGGGGAGTGAGTGGAGGGAAGAGGAGCGAGTGGAGGGGAGTGGAGCGGAGGGATTGGATAAGGTGGGCGGCGGGGTAGGTGGAGAGGCGGGGAGGTGGGCCGACGGGCGGGTAGGTGGAACGCCAAGCGCGGCCGCAGCGGGGGAGGTGGGCCGTCGCGCGGCGGGCGGCTGGGCACGCAAAGGCTTCGTCCCGACTCGGCCGGCCCAAAATATTTTCCTTTTTATTTTATTTTTCTTTCTTTTCTGCTTCATCACCTTATTTCTCTCTTGAAAACATGAATGCTTTTGAAAGTAGATAGCAAAAATGAAAAAGCAAACAAATTTTCCAAACCTATTTTTTTATGAATTTTGAGAAAAAACTTTTTAACAAATAAAAAAATTTATAAATTTGAAAGGTTTTTTTGACAACAAACAGTTTATAAATATTTCAAAAACATTGGAAAATGACATCCTTATTTTTTAAAATGAACAATTTCGGAAGTGTGAACAGTTCTTTAGAAGCACAAACATTTTTTGAATATTAAGAACAAACTTTGAAAATCGTAACCATTTTAAAAATTCCATAATATTTTCATAAACGTGAACAAGTTTTTAAGATATTAACATTGTATTGAATTTGAGAACTAATTTCAATAAAAAATAACTATTTTTAAAAATCCAAGTCAATTTTTGAAAAGTCAGAACCTTTATAGGTAAATCCATAAAAAATTTCTAAAAAGCAATTAAATTTTTTCGAATTTGAGGAAGAATTTTTGAAAATACCTAACATTTTTTGATAATATACATCAGTTTTATTTAAAATACAATAACACCTGCATAATTTGAAAAAAACATTATGAATAATCAAAATATCAAGAACATTTATGTAAAAAGCAAAAATATTTTTCAAATATCATGAACATTTTTTGAAAACTATGAAAAAAAATTAGGAACATGGCGTATGACATTTATTTAAACAACATATATTTCTAATAATATGAAATTGGTTTTATTTTTTGCATACCAATAAGTTGTGTTACAAATATTTTTTATTAGGAAATATAATATAAAATAAATTTGGCTTCTCATAATATTTATTTAAACAACATTTTTGCATACGAATAAGTTGTGTTACATATAATTATAATAATATCAAAATGGTTTATTATATACTACATATAATAATATGATGCAGTAGGAAATATCATTTATATTTCATCATATATAATTCATCATGGTATTCTTGTTATTAATGCTGGGATGATTTTGTTTGTAATTTTTTTTGTACCTCACAAAATGATATTAAACAAAAAATCGTAATTATTGATTTGTAAATAAACAAAATTCTATATATATAAACCTGGTTCATGAAAATAAATATTTTTATGCTTGTTACATATATTAAGGGTATCACAAAAAAATATAGATGAAACAAATAAACTTTGTTAATGTTGGGTTGTTTGTTTTAGTTTCTGTTTGTCAATTTTCCATAGCCTATCATTTAATTTAAAATAGTTTAAGCAATTTTAAACGCCTACTAACTTATATGAACATTATAGATTTTTGTTTTCCCCAAATTGTTCTGCTTGTAAAATGATTTAACAAGCATTGTTTTCTAATATAACCAAATGCTTTTCTTATTATCAGATAAAACAGTTGTTTTGTATTATATATTATATATAGTTTTATGATGTAGTAAAAAATATTAAATATATTTTAGCATAGATATAAATTGATGGGTTCCGACATACGCACGGATGCAACGATGACAGACCGCACTGAAACACCACGAGAAGAGGTGCATATAGCTAACCTTACTCTGTGTCTATGTTATATACGATAAAATGAATGGTGTATTTATATTTTTGTTTTTTCAGGATATAGTATACATGGATATGGACTCTGGAGATGCACGGAAAGAATCCATTGAGGGTTCAGATGCAATGTCGCTGCAAGGGGCCGGAAATTCACAACATAATCACGTTAAAGAGGTTATATCTCATAATAAACCAAAAAAGGATGCTAATTTACATGTTATCCCACAAGGTATTTTTTTTATATTATTATCAACATTTATTTGTGATATTGTCTTTTGTATTCAACTAATTTGGCTTTTATTGTTTAATAAGCTAGCTCACTTTTTTATGAATTTCATAGACTATGTTTGTACCCCTAGAGATATTACAGTCATCGAATCAATCAAGTCTGCCCCTAAGAATACCCAGTTTGTGGACATTGGAGATGTCATGTTAGCAACTGACGATTTGGAATGCCTTATTAAAAATGACATGTTCTTACATGATGGTGTAAGACCAATTGCACAATCTTTGTAATTAGTTGATTATATATAATATCATAATGTATAAATATAATTTAAATATTGTTTGCAGGTGATAAATGCTTACATATATTGCATGCTTGCTCATGAGAATTTACAAGACAGGGCAGGTGAAAAGGTACACATTATTAGCACGTTTGTATCCGGCCAGATAAAAGAAGACGGGGAAAGAGACATAGACCCATCAAAATATCGTCGCATCGTGCGTCATGTTAATAGTTATCTACAACAAGATATGGTTAGTTTTTGTCTCGTAATCCATGCATATAATTATGGATTGTTTTTATTTAGTTCATATGTTTAATGATTTATTAATAACTATATCTAATTGTGACTGTGACTTGTATCTTATTTACACCAGTTGTTCATTCCGATTAACATGCCGGGCTACCATTGGTATCTAGCAGTTGCCAACGCCAAACAACGAGAGATCCAAGTATTGGACTCACTTGGTGAGAATGTCAAACGCAATGACCTTTCTACTATGGTAACTATCTATTTCTTTTCTCATCTTAGCATTTATTTTGTTTGACTTTATCCTTAACATTTCTCGTATATACATAAAAGTTATTAGGGCTCGAGAAATGGCTGAAACTTGCAGAGCATAGTCCGGAGTTTATCAAAGGTCATAAGTGGCCTGATCTCAATGTTACAAAATGGACGGTTGTAGAGCAAATTCAGGAGGCAATACAAACCGATGGGTAAGCAGTTGTTTCAATACTTTGTTTTTAGATTCATCTGTGTGATATTCTAAAGCATTATTTTATAATAATATTATAGCGTATCATGTGGATTGTTTATGCTAAATTATCTGGAATACTGGACACCACATGGACTGTCAGACCAGTTTACGCAGGTATTTAGGTTTTATACATTATCTCATAATGTTTTATCAAAATATCTTATAAATTGTTTTCAAAATTTTTTTGTAGGAGGATATGAAACATTTTCGACAAAAATTAGCAATTATTTTGCTCGATTCAGAGCTTAATAAGTTAAAAGGATGTCCCGTGTACCATCAACCTCTTAGCGAAGAAACTTGTCTGCTCCATGCTAATTCTGATCTTGAGATCCTGGATAATCCATCTGACGTTGTCGAAGAGAAACGTCCCGCCCCAATCACTATCATTCCCACGGACCAACGCGAAATACTTGCCGGCCTCTGTAGCTACATCATGTCGATCAATGATGCTGGATGTTTGGAGTAAGTATCATGTATCAATATTTAATATGCGGATGTATATTATTGTTCTTCTTACCATCCAAATTACAGGAAGGTGTGGGTCCGGAGCTCCACACCCGATCCAATGAGTTTAAGTCTTAAGAAACTTCAGTGCATACTTAACATGGAGCAGCCCATGGACAATGATTGCTTCAACACCGCCGTGCTTATGCTGGCATGTGACGAGGGAGTATTGTTCACAGACCCTCCTATACACTACATGGATCTACGATTTTGTGTAAGTTACCATAACTCTTCATTCTAGGTGCCATTAGTATCAACATGTTGAAACAATATTTTTTTCTTCTACTTAGTCCATGCTGCTAGATTCAACACGAGGTCAGAAGTTTTGTGAGAAGGAAACTATCCAGACGTTGGCAACATTATTTGATAGCTGGTCTGGGATGGAGACCGACATCTCATCTTGCAATAAGGTAAATAAAATATTTTGACCATTGTTATCATGGTTTGTTTTTGTTTCTAATAGCTCCACTTGTAGATTTATCTTCCCTATGCATCCATCGGCCGATACATCCTATACATCATCGACAAAGAGGCACGTCGTCTACATATTATGGATCCTATTCAATCATCACAATTGTCAGAGGATAAAAACTTGAGGCATTCACTGAAATTAAAAAGTTTTTCAAGAGATTTCAAAGAAGCACTCGAAATAAAGCTGCCTGGGTGGAATTCTGATATATCTAAATGGCATCGTTTGTTTCCGGCCGGTGTTCCAACGAGTATAGACGGGTAATGAATTCATAATAAGAATATTTACTTTTCGTATCATTATATTATTTATAATATTAATTGAAAGTTTTCCAGGAATGTGTCTGGCTATTTTGTTTTTCATTTTATGCTCTGGTGGAATGGTAAAGAATTGGTCAAGCCGGTTTGCGCGGTGAGTATTGTGGGTTACATTTTTTAAGACCTTCTCTGTGATTTTTTCATACTAACTACATTTATTTTTTCTGCAGGATGGGTATGAATTGAGGAAGCAATTTTTATTATACTTGCTAAAACATCGCGGGAATGAAGCTAGAGGAAACTTTCCTGATATTGTGAAAGAATTTCTTAAGCGCATCATCTAGATATTATTATTTTTTGTAATAGATGTTAAGTTGTAACATCACTCAGCTTGTTACATTGCAATAATGGACTTCAGTTTGTGTTATATTGTTTGTATGTGTGCATTTTAACATGTAACTCTGATAAACTATTTCAAGAGCCCGTGGCAACGCACGGGCACTCTACTAGTAAACCTATAGTTGCTTTGTAGCCTAAACACCAAAGAGAACACAATGACACAATTAGTAGAATGGATCTAAGGCCCAACTTCTACTACCACACATGTACTCAGCTTGACCCTATACACAATTGTCCGATACTACTACAATACTACGCAAAGTTGCTAACATAATGAGATTATTTTGTAGCCATGTTAAAAACTCATTAAATTTGTTTGTTTTTGTGTGTATTTCTCTATGATTCAAGGGGTTTTTAAGTTCCGGTCAATGCCTATTTCTGTTTCCGTATCCGCTTTGTATTTGCTCCGTGTCCATTTCCGATAGTATCTGTTTTCGTATTCATTTCCGGGGTTTCTGTATTCGTTTCCACTTCTATAAAAAAATATGAAAACAAATATGATAGCACTCAGTTCCGTCCGTTTCCACTCTGTTTTCATCCCTATCTGAGAGGCACAGCACAAGGTGATCTCTAGAAATAGTGATGTCCCATCGTTATTGGATACGGATATATCAGGAGAAGTGGGCAAGGATATGGAAGTATGCGCTAGTTGACTCCTCCCACTTAACAAAATATCAGAACCTCTTAAAATTTTATTGTCAGCACTCCTTTTTTTTCTTACCAGCTCACTCTTTTTTTCCTTTTCTTTTTTCTCTTTTGGCTCTAGATTGCCAATACTCCTTTTTCCTCTTTTTAATAAGTATTTTCTTAGAGTTGCCGACAAGATCTGGATGGATGGCTCTGTTTATAAGGACAGTGGGGAGTATTCAATGCATGCTGAGCGGCATAAATGAAATCTCTCAAAGAACTTTATGGAGAGCAGTATGCAAACTCTAGGTTAAAAATGGCACGCCGCCGCCGAAAAAGATCCTCAAGCTCCTCAAAAAAATTGCGATCCCCATTCACCAACTTCTGGTGCTCGCGCCGCCGAAAAAGATCCTCAAGCTCCTCGAAAAAATCCAGCGAGGATTCCTTTGGGCTGGCCGCGCCGAGGCGAACGGCGGCAACTGTCACGTCAACTGGCAGCGCGTCTGCCGCCCGACCCGGCTCGGAGGACTCGGGGTGCATGACCTGGAGCGCACGGGCTTGGCCTTGCGCACTAGATGGCTGTGGTTCGCCCGCACGGACGACACCAGGGCATGGGTCTGATCTCGACCTCCAATTCACTGCTGTGGAGCCCACCTTCTTCTTCGCATCCACCACCATGCTCCTCGGCGACAGCCAGCGCGCGCTGTTCTGGGAGGACCGTTGGCTCAACGGGCGCGCCATCTCGGAGCTTGCGCCACAGCTGCATGCCCTCATCCCCAAACATCGCCGCAAGAGCAGGACGGTGGCGGACGGACTGCATGCACACCAATGGGCTTCGGACATTCAGGGCACCCTTGGCATCCACGAGATTGGCCAATACCTGCTCACTTGGCAGGCGATCGAGCACACCACTCTCACTGCCGAGCCGGATCGCCTGCTCTAGAAGTGGAGCACGGCAGGTACCTACACAGCCCAGTCTGCCTACCTCGCCACCTTCCATGGCTCGACCTCTTGCCCTGCTTGGAAGCTTACCTGGAAGAGCTGGGCGCTCCCGCGTGTGAGATTCTTCCACTGGCTTGCCCAATTAGGACGTTGCTGGACGGCCGACCGCTTTGCTCGTCGCGGACTGCCGCACCCCCCTCGCTGCCCGCTTCACGACCAAGCGCCTGAATCAATCCAACGCCTAATGCTAGAATGCCCCTTCTCCAAGCAAGTATGGCAAGAGATACTGTCCTGGCTGCGCTTGACATGCAGCGTGCCCTCCACTGAGGGATCTCTATCAGAATGGTGGAGCTCGGCGCGGCGAAACACACCGCAACCCATGAAGAAAGGCCTTGCCACCGCAACCCTGCTGATCCCTTGGATGACCTGGAAGCATCGCAACGACTGCGTGTTCAACGGCGCAACCCCGTCGACCAATACCCTGACCGCCCGGATCAAAGACGAAGCCAAACTCTGGGCAACGGCTGGAGCCCGTGGCCTGCATGCCATTCTCCCTCAAACCTGGGACGTACACTGATTCATGCCTATAATGATTCCTCCTAGGAGGCTGTAACGAACTCTCTTTCTTTTCAATACAAAGAAACGCAAGCCTTTTGCATTTTCTCAAAAAAAAAAACTGTGAGGGCTAGAATGTGACCAAATAAATTATATGCACGATCCAAGGTAAACTAGCATTTGCATAAACCGAGAAAATTTTGTACTTTCCTTGCCCTAGCATCCTTTCAGCAACTACATGTCCACGTTCTGGTCTTCAGTTATTTCGTAACCTGCGTTGGTACAACATAATTTATGTTTTAGTATGAGGGCCTCGGACAATCTAGTAATCTGCATTTTGTACATGATACCCAGACCTGACTCTGACTTCAGGAACTAGCATTAAAATTTATTTTTACAGTTTATCCTAGAGTCCTCTGGTTTCAAATCAACAAGATATTCCTAAAAAAACGATACTAGAAAAGAGCAATTACCTTTGGGGAGATTGAGTGGGAAAGTTTTTTTTGGGGGGGAGGGGGGGAAATGGAAGCCTTTCTATTGACTCTTCACGAAGTATCTAGTTATACAAAGCACCAAAGGGGGAAGCACATTGCGTTGAGAATCATTTGGCCATTGTGCTGATATCTTTCAAGTAGCAAAATTGCATCATTGATCGGGCATTCACCAACACGCAAATCACGCAATGGCAATGCAGCTCTGAGAATTTCAGGTTCAAGACAAATGGCAGATTCATACAGCTTCCTTGCCTGCAAAGAAGGAAAATATATTTATAGCTTCCAAAGGGCTAGTATTGGTAGAAAGCATACCAAATAAATAGTGAGACTTCCTTTGCAGAAAGCTTACCTTGCACATCACCGAGATGTCAACAAATTTGAGATCCATTGCAGACTGGTCCATAATCTCCATTGCTTCGTGTGCAGTAGGGAATAATGCAAAAGTGTTAGATTTTTTCCGAAAAGGAGGTTGTACCCTCAGCCTCTGCGTCAATTGATGCACACAGCCCGATAAGTGCTAGATAAGCACGAACCAAACCTGAGAATATATTATGTTAGGATCAATTTACAAAGCAGCAAATGATTTTAGCATGCATTTCTTTGGCAGGAATTCCAAGGCTCCAAGTCTATACTAGTTCATTTACCTTCTCAAAGTTCCTGACAGATTCATCTCTCCTGCCCATGATGGTTTCAGGCTTGGATAAAAAGCGTAAAAATCAGGATGAACACCTGGAGAAAAGTAACTAGATCAACCACGGCAAAGTGGGAAGATGAACTATATACTGCAGAAAAGAAGCAAAATTAAAGAAATATATAAACAAGGAAACACCAGATAAAATCTTAATGCTTAGACTTTACCAAGTACTACTACATACAGAAAGGAACAAAACAACATGAAGCTTGAAGAAAGACATAAGACTTCCCATGGGGTTGAGAAAAATCAATGGCAAGGGTATTGGAGACAAGAACAAACAAGGATGTATATGTTACCTTGGTTTGAATTAGTCGATAATATGGCTTTAGATTGGCTTCCATTTACTTTCTGTATTGCTGTTTGAACTCCTTGTTGCCACAACTCTTTCAGTGAACTGGGGATGTCTCTCCTTGGGCAGCTGACTACATGGGCTCCACACATACCCATGATCCTTAATCTCTCAAAGTTGGTATGCCTGTGCAGCCCTGCTGGGAGGCATTGCAGTTTGGTAAGTTTGCACACGTGCAGTTGGGTAGCATCTAAACAGAAGACTAGGCAGAAGTGAATTCTGATTGCGAGCTTGCCGATAGGGAACAAGAAATGCAAATTTGTGAAATAACCTTATTAGGTGTGATAATGGAGATGACCCTCTTGGACTGGGAACAAGACACATTTCTGACAATGTTTCCTGGACCTGGGAAAGGGGATGCCAAAGTTAATAAAGGTAATTGCTAAATATGTATCAAAACGGGAAGGAAGAAAAATGGAACTTATAGCTCAAAATGGATCATGAACAGTGACGTCAACTAGTACTACAGAAAGTTTTGGTGAGTTCAGTAACTTACCAAATGGTAAGTTGGTAATGCTAGCATTCACATCTGTTGGAATACAAAAGTGTACCCCAGTCTGCATGGCATTTTTTAGGAAAATCAGTACGATTTGAAAATGTAAATGAAAAATGAGATGTGATAGCTAAAGACCATGTTGTGTCCTAGTATCTCAAAATTAGGGTCGATTCAGGAACTTACTAAGGAGTGTGAACCTCACAGTAACATCAGCAGCAATCGGCATGCGAGCCTGCCAACTAGAGCACCAAGTCTTCAGAAGTCACGACAGAAGTGTAAACATGAAGTATTTAGAGGGCTAAGAGAACAAGCATAAAAACACCTGCACAAAAGGAAAAATAAATGGTGAATACATGACCAAAACAAAGACACTCTGCAATGCCAGTAACCGAGGATTACATGATTTCCTCAAATATTTCTTTGTGGGGGATAAAGTTCCATTTTGAACGTACTTACCAGATTTATGTACTGGAAGAGGACACCACAAAGGAGACCCTCTTGCGTGCAAACAGTGCATGGATGGAGAGAGTCCTACAAGGCTAGAAGAATTTACAACCCCAAGAAGCCCTGCACAGTAGATCGAAGCACACACTGTTCAAAATATAATATAACAAAGGAAGTGACTTGTGTGAAGGAGAAGCATGGATTGTGGTGGGAATTGAAGACACGGTAAAAAAAATAAGGAAGTGCTTGTTACCTTGGATTGGTCTATAGTCTGATTATTGGGATGGTACCCAATAACCGTCTGCATTGTTGTGCTAGCTCGGCGTTTTCGCAATGTCTGACATGTAACTCCTGCAGCGAGCTGGGGAAGCCATTCTTGGGCAGCGACCGGATGGCTGGACACGAAATGATATCTAGTCTCTTGAGGTTGGTAAGCTTGTGCAGGCCTGCTGGGAGACACCGCAGCTTGATGCACTCGCTGAGAGATAACAACTGCAGAGAACTGGGGAGGACATCATTGCGCATCGACCGGATGCCTATTCTCCAGAAACTTAATCTCCTGAGGTTGGTGAGCTTGTTTAGACACGCTGGGAGGCAGCACAGCTCGCCGCAACACAAAATTTCGAGCTCCTGGACGGAAACGATGAGGGAAAGGGCCTCGTCGTTGGATTCAATGCGTAGTTTGGTGAGGGAGGAAGAGAGGAGGCGGCAGACAGGCGCAGCAAGGACTCCTGCGATGTCGTCCATCGAGAGGTCCTGCAGTTTGGAGGAATGGGAAAGGAGCAGCTGCTCTTGTTCACCACCATGCAGCGCCTGTGCGGGAACCAGGCCGGCGAAGAATTTGGATCTGTCGCGGACGAGTAATGACTTGAGCTTGCCCTGGGTAAGGAGAGGCAACAGGCCCTCGCACCTTAAAAGATCATGCTTCATATTAAAATCACAAATGCGTAAGGTCTCGAGAGAGGTGAGGTCTGAGAGGCCTGCAAGCGTGTGCATGCCCTCCGTGCACCCTCCAAGTATAAGGAATTGAAGGGACGATGGGAAAGGGCGCGGAGAGGAACTTGGGGCATTCATCTATGTTTATTGTCGTGAGGAAGCCCATGGCTTGCAGACCTCCTACTCTTGTCTCTCGATTCTGGGCAGTCAGGATAAGCTCTGAACAGTACTTGATAGCTAACTGCAGAGTCGCAGAGATGAGCCGGTAAGAACAGCCGCCTATCAGCAGCAGCAGCATCTTCTTCTTCTTCCACCTCCTCTGATACTATCTCTTCCTCCACCTCCTGCACTAGTTCCTGCTGTTGATCCGTTCCATGTGTATCCTGCAGTTCGACAGCTTCGACAGATGAAGAAGCTGGCAGTGATACCGATGATGCTGTATCTTGTTGCTCGACCTCCACACCCAACTCTGTTATCTTGTGACAGCTCCAGATAGTCAAGTTAGAAAGCTCAGGGAGATGAGTGAGTAGACGTGTCAGTTCCTTCCCGGTAGCACTCCATCTCCATATCTCAAGATGGTTAACCGGAAGCTGCCATTTCACATCACTTTTTGCTAACGGCACTTTGGAACCATATTGACACCTTTTGTTATTTGGTTAAGATGGCCGTATGCATCACTCTGATGCAGAGGCCGGGAAGCCCCCTTTTCGGAAAAAAAAAACATAATGCTTGAATCACTTATTTTAAGGGTCTTCAACGAGGTTAGCATTTGAAGGTGTTTTTCAGACAGAGGTGGGCAATTTTGGATACGCAATACTTGTAGTTGGGTTAAATTATGGAAGGCCAGGACCATCTCATCTAGGCTATGCAGAGCACCATTTCCTACTATGCTCAAAGAGTGGTCTGACTTGCTTGAATAACGTAACTCCTTCAGACCTCTTCCTGCACGTCTCAATGTAACAGAGCACAAAGTGTGACTATAAGGAAAAGGAGGCAGTGACAATAGATTTGGGCAATTCTCAATTTCAATCTCTCTTAGCCTAGGAAACCAGGTCATATTCAAATCTTTTTCCAAAGGGCAGCAAGTATAAGATGAAAATGGTAACTCAGTTAGTTCAGGGCAATCCTTCACAATGAGTACTTCCATAAGTGAGAAGTACCGAGGGCAACCTTCATTTGATACCCATCTACTAAATCTTGGCAACCCAATGAATTCTAGTCTTTTCAAGTTAAGAAAGCACGAGCCTGTGATGCAACTGAGATGCTTTTCTCCAGACTCGCCGATCAGATATAACTCTCCAAGTGGTGGAAGGAGTTTCCAAGCTACGTTGTGAAGGCGGAGAGCCTCCAGACCTTTGGTCGACATATTTATACCCAGCCATGTAGGGCAAGTAGAGCCTCCATGCCCATCAATGCACAGCTCATGAAGATTGTTATGTGGCCGTAGGCTCTCAAGTAATTGATCTTCTGCTTCAAGACTCATATTAGACTGGCCTTTGTTCCAACTTAGTGTTAATTTTTGCAAGCGGTTTTTGCACAAGAGTTTTGCCTCATGTGCTTCGTTTACTAGTGCATTTTCAAGATTACAAATGTCAAGAGATCCTCCTATCTCTTCTAGTTTCCCCAGCTCCATTAATTCAAACCCATTACGTTCTTTTCTAACTTCAAATCTCTGTAGCTCTTGTAAGTTATGTAGTTTTCCCACATTACTAATATTCGAATGGAATTTATAAGACGGGACAAGGAAATGGCGCAATTTTACAAGGTTAGCGGTATCTCCAAGTGAACCATGAGCACCCTTCCAGTCACTTATGTCTAGCACCCTTAACTGATAAAATCTTGGTATACACTTTGGTACATGTTCTTCACTACCATACTCTGACACAAGCCGTAGGTAGCGAAGATGGACAAGTTTCGAGAAGTTGTGCAATAGAAACTCCACAGGGCAGAACATGGTTGACAAATGGACAACACCCAAAGATTTTGCATCTTTGAATAAATCACTGAATATGCGAACAAAGCTTGCATTGTAATCTCCAAATAACATCAAAGTGCGCAGGTTCTCAGTTTTCAGTATGTTCCTTATTTTATTCAATTCTTTAATAAAATTTTCTTCGACAACTCCATCCTCACTATTGGCCGGATCACTCATACTAATGGACAAGTGATAAACAGACGGTGGGATTTCTACAGTTCTTGGACTAGACGAAGCTATATGTAGACATTCTTGCGAGGAAACCTTCAACGCTAAATCATGCAGTAGGTCATGCATAACATAGTGTTTATCTGAATCACCTGTTTCTTTTTTGAAAAAACCACAATTAACTAAGTCATTCAAGTTGTTACGCCCTATATCTTCAATTCTTTTGATTTTATGATCTGGGCGTAGAATGTCAAGTCCTATCCAGAAGTGAATTAACTCCTCACAGTCAAACTTGTAATCTTCTGGAAATAATGCACAAGAGGAAAAACATTGTTGCAGGTGAAAAGGGAGGTAATCATAGCTAAGCTTCAATGCGGGCATAATATCATGATCATTGGTCTGTGAATCCCATTCTTTGCTTTCAAGAACTGTTGTCCAATGTTCTACAGATGTGTTTTTTCTCAGCAATTTACCAACGGTTTTTGCTGCAAGAGGAGAACCCTTCAATTTGTCCACTATTTTCACCCCAATTCCAAGCAAGTTTTTATCATTACGTTGTTGATTAGTTTCATCAAACACAGATGCTAAAAAAAGGCTCCAATATTCTTTTGGGTCCAAACCTTCTAGTTCTAACAATTTATTTCCTCTCTTTACCATTTCAGCTACTTCAAGGAATCGAGTTGTGACTAGAACTGTGTCACCATTTCCTTGCTCCTTTCTAAAGGGAGCTAGAAATCTTTTCCACTCATCTTCACAGCCACATTTCCATATATCATCCAAAACAAGTAAAAATCTTCTATTTTTCAGTCTTTTTTCAATTAATTTCTGAAGTTGGTCCAAGTTTTGTGCCTCATTACCTGCTATGTCATTTTGTTCGTCTTGAGCTTTAGGGATGGAGCGCACAATCTCTTGTGTCAACTTATACACACTAAAGTCGGTAGATACACACACCCAAACTCTTATTTTGAAATGATCTTGCACTTCTTGGCTGTTGTATATGTACTGAGTGAGAGTTGTCTTTCCTATGCCACCGGGGCCAACTATAGGAATGACGGCGAGATCACTATGAATGTATTCCTCCTTTGTAATGTGCTCGACAATAGTGTTCTTCTGGGGTTCCCTCCCATATAATGTAGGCTCTAAAGCTTGCGAGGTAGTTATGGGCCTACTTGTAGAGGTAACACTACCAATGCCACGGCCAGAACCCAGTAACCGCAGCTCGGCAATGACAGAGCCCAACAGTTCCATGTCAAGAATGGTGGACACCTTAGCACACAGGGGCTTAAGTTCGTCTGTGATAGATTTCACTCTCCTAGAGACGTCTACCCTATCAAATTTCAACTTTGGTTCACTAGGGCATGCTCACTATCATCTTCACGAACAGATAGAAAAGAAGAGCAGAGGAGTCGTTTACCGAAGGCATGGGTGGTGGTACGAGCACGGGAGGCTAGGCGGCGCACGCACTTACAGGACGCGTTGTCAGATTCCTCGTCTGACCCACTGGCACTGGACGAGCAGGAGGCGCAACCGAGCTGCTTGGCAGCGTGAGCAGTGGCACGGGCACGGGGAGCGAGCCGGCGCGCGCAGTGCTTGCAGGAGTTCTCGTCGTCGGACTCGGACCCACGAGCATTCGACAAGAAGGAGGCGCAACAGAGCTGCTTGGCGGCGGCACCGCCGGCGTGAGCGGTGGTGCGGGCACGGGAAGCGAGCCGGCGCGCGCATTTGCAGGACGCCTCGTCCGCGCGGCCGTCGGAACCGCGATCAGTCGACAAGCAGGAGGCGCACCAGAGCTGCCTGACGGCATGTCGAGCATCGCGGTCCTCGCGGACGAGGTTGCGGGCGCACCCACGGTCGTCGTCGATGGCCTCGAAGGTGCCCTCCAACTCGTCCTGGATGCGGAAGTAGTCGACCTCGTCCAGCACGTCGTCGGCGCCGTACGCTAGGCGGCGCAGCTTGTGCAGCAGCTCCTCGAGCGCGGGGTTGCGGATCTCCCTCCCCCGGGCGTTGTGGAGCATGGCCTGCGCGTAGAGGAGCTCCGTCTTGAGGGCCTCGATGTTGGGCTCGAGCTCCGTGGCGGCCGCCCACGCCTCCACCAGGCCGTCGGACAGCAGGCTCAGCGCCTTCCCCACCACCCATTGCACCCCGCGGATGGCGGCGGACTCCATCGGCGGAGGCTGGCTGGCTACTTTTCTTGCTTCTCGGCGCCGCCCTCTCTGACAGGAGCGCCTCCATCGGAGCTGTGTTGCTCGGAGCATCTCCACTAGGGCCCACACGTTTTTCCCGCGCCGGCGCGCAAAAATCGGCCAGTCGCACCTCCTCGCCGGCTTGGGCCGAAATTATCGCTGGCCGACCCAGGCAGAACCTGGCGTGCTGGGGGACACCCGGGGCGCCGGGGCGAGACGTTTTGGCGCGAAAGTGGATGGGCTCGTCGAGTCAGCGACACGCCGCTTCGTCGCCCTCATTATCTCGGTTCCTGCGGGAATCAATGCGAAGGCTGCCGCGTCGCTCAGCCTCCATTGATGCCTCACAGACGGCGCAGTGATCGCGGCGCGTCCAGCCACGCGTCGCCGGGCATGCAGCCCGACGCCGCCCAGCTACGGCTATAAAAGGCGACCTCCCCGCCGGTGGACGCCACAACTTTCATTTTCCCCCTCTACGGCGCAGAAAGCAACACTTTTCCCTCTTCCTGCCGACAAGAAAGATGGCCGAGAGATACTTAGGCGACGGCGCGGCGGCGAACGGCTTCGGCCGCCGCCTCCGGACATGCGTGTGCCGGGGACGTGGAGGCTGAGCGCCGGCGGCGTCCCGGTGCCACCGGTGCCCGAAGGGGCGGCACGGCGTGATCGCCCGCATTCGCTCCTCCTTGACGGAGGAAAAGCGGAACGAGCCACGCTATGCCGCCGACAGCCACGCCTTCTGGACGATGTACTTCGAGCGCCGCCGCGAGGAGCAGATTGCCTCCACCAACGGCGTCATCCTGCTGGGCCACCACAACGCCGACGGGCGGCGTGAGTGGTGGGGCATTTCGAGCTGCGCTACAAATTTTAATGAAGTTTCGCCGAGTTCGTGCAAAAAATGCCGAGCTTTCATATATTTTGTACGGACATCGTCGGACCTGTGGACCGACGACTGGAAGCTAGGTCGTCTCCAAGGGCCAATCTAGCGCCGGCTCGCCCCAGACAGCTTTTTTTCGACGCCCTAGGGGCTGAATGGCTAAAGATGCTCTGACTACGCGATGTCTTCGAAGGTGGTTGCGGTTGCGAGCCGGAGATGTGTCGTTGAGTTGTGGGAAGAGAGGATGGGGTGCGGAAAATGCAAACAGCGGCCGCGCACCAGGCAGGCCGCTATCCAGGCCGTCACACCCTCATGTGGAGCTGCGCTTTTAGTGTATATATCACGTATTTGATTTTTTCTAGGTCCGTATTGAAGCAGTCAGGACCCACCCACATGCAAAAGCCCATAGGGCTCTGACTCGAAGCAGACATGTACGAGCAGCTGCTGGCGTCCGACGCTTTGGACCTTGCGGGCGGAGCCCTGTACGTCGTGCATGCATGCTGTGGAGCGACGTTGCACAGGGACCACCACAAGTTCTCACAGGTGTCGACGTGGATCACTCCCGTCCAGGTCCAGCGAACACGCACGTTGGTTCGCAGTAGTTATCAAGGATTAAGCATGCTCAACTTCTTCGATTGTTGTTTTTATTGCCAGCTTTCACCATGGATTACAACATGATTAACATCTTTTTCTTTGTTTACAATACACTACCACCAGACTGGCACGTGATTTGTTATCTTAAGAATTTTTATAATTCTGAAACATGTGTTGGTTTAGGCCCATCAAGGTCAAGTCCATCACAACCACGCGATATTGGCACGCTGACGCATATTAACCATTAATTAGCATCAGCGAGTTTAGGTTTTCCACGTGATGCCCACTGCCGTGTGTCAGCTTTTTGCCGTGCAGCGTGGTTCTCTTTCTACACTCAAGTCACGTCTTGGAATTAACTACGCCTTCACATCACCCACCCCTGTTGTCATCTACCTCCCCCTCCTCACTTAGCTCCAAATGGTTGTGAGCTATGCTTCTTTATTAACAAAACGTGTCATGGTTAGATTTTTTTGTGCTAAAACGATTATGATTCATTTGTTAATGAGTTTTTTTCAGTTTGACATGCTATAGGCCTATAGAAAATCCAGCCAACCGGTGTTTTTGAGCCTAACTAATCATGTTTACAGAAGAAACACTTGTATTTACAAATGGTAGCTTGCACTTAAGATGCCTCAGCGGCAGCACCATGCTAATTGCACGTTGTGCATTTCGGTTTACGCGAGTGCACAACAACACCGCTCAGTTAAAACAGAATTGCAAGCCGGTGCACTTTACGAAATTGAGATTGGCCGTAGTTGAAGTTTTTAAAATTACTACTCCCTCCATCCCATAATATAAGAATGTTTTTTATCTACTAATGTAGTGTTAAAAACGTTCTTATATTTTGGGATAAAGGGAGTAGCAAATTAACCAGCATGCGTAGTGAAAGTTTCACATGCACCAATCTTCATGTTAGTGAATGCCCATAATAAAGTACGTAAACAAAGTAGTTCAAAGACGACAATATGTACTATAATTAACATGGGTTTAACATTACTGTACCGTCGTTACAACAGTCAGTTTTGATTTACTCGTGGCCGAGCGCTGGTCAGTAGTATTGGTGTTTTGTCTAAGTACTCAAACCAACCATCATTGTTAGATTATTCAACCACACCTCCAAGATGATCATTAATTGTTGCTGGAGAACATAACCGACCACTCATCAGTTTCTCGTTTGCCCATGCCGTGGGGATACATTTGCAAAGGTGGGAACTGCGTGAGCACTCCCTGAGCCCATGCCGCTCACTGCTTCTTGCATATCATTCAGGAACACCTGCACGTCACAGGGGAGGCTCCAGGGCATTTGCTGTCACTTCACTAGACCTCGTCACTAACCTAGGCATCACATTACACGCCCGAAACTGTGCAAACCAAACTATGCAGTGCATGTAAAGCAAACACACCAACAGTTATGGTATCAATCTAAGAAAATCTGTCAACAACAAAACTGTAGTACTCCACGCATGCCAACTCAGATCAAGCCAAATGCATATATTAAGTTGAGGACCAACAAGTCCACACAAGATTCAAGACTGATGGGAATGCAACACTTCTGAATTCAAGTTTAAGAAAATAAAAAAGTTCTAAAGAAATAAAACACAATCCATGCAAATAAGAGTCACAACACGCAATCTACGTACATGGAAAACAATGACTGCAACTAATTATATTAGCCACCAAACAAGCATTTGCTGAGCTACAACAAATCCACACGACAGAGATTGTTGAGCTAGGACAAATCCACACACACCACCATTGACAGTTCACAACAATAGTACAGAACAACATTCAGGGATCCACAACTGGCCCATCACTCTTCTCTGGATATGCTCTAGAGCAGTTGGGATCTCCCTCTCCTCCGTATCCTAATCCTGCAACATTTGTAGAACTATGGTGTGAATCCAAGTGAAAGGAAATAACCGTGCTGCAAGATATGGAATCCTAAATAACACCAGATCGCATGCATCAGATCCTACAACAAGGGTCATACTCATACATTCTGATCCTAGCAAAGGCAAATCCATGACCAAGTGTCCCAGTTTGAACAAATTAATATTAAGCAGTACACATCAAAGCTAACATTTTTCTCCCACAGATATAAAAGTCAATTCATCCCCTAGTCCCAAAATATCCTCCAATGGATCTTAATCAAGTTACAGGGGAATTTCCAGTCTTAAGAGAGACAAAACGACAAATTAAAATCACAGGAAAAATACACTAGTTTGGCTAACTATTTACTGTCTCCCAAAACCAAAATGCAGGCTAGCATTCATCTCGTAATCTGCATTCCCAGATGGCAACTTCCGCATCTGCACTACGCTAAAATCCAATTGGTATCACCTTGGGACATGATTAAAATCACACTAACACTAAATGAAAATTGAATAACAACCTGGTGAACAATATGTTCAGAAAGTTCAGTCCACCATTGCCATTGACTGTATCCCCAAAACCACAAGTGTCTCCCCAAAAATTTATTCTACCATCACAAATCACACTTCGTTTGGCTAATCATCGCCTGCCTCCCCAAAAACCAATCTGCAGTCTAAAGTGTCCCTCATACTAAACAAATTACTCCCCAAAGATGTTCAGTGTCGTGCCAAGGGCATAGAAACAAATCAGATGAAAAGAAATAGATATGCACTATAGACCAACTAATTAACCAAATCAGATAATTAGTCAGCGGCAGATAACCAAGTTACCACCGCGTACTATAGACCAACTAATTAACCTGCAGCAAATATGTACATTACTAGCAATTGGACACTGTAAAATCCAAATGCTAACATATGTTCAGTTCTAGTTCGTCCAGCACATATGCACCAGCTATGTACATAACTAAGCTAAATTGATCAAAAGTCGCCCGGATGTAAACATTATTGGCATGCCTCTCGATTGGCAGGTTAGCTCTCAATGAAACTTCACTCTGCAAAAAAGAAAAGGAAATGTTCAATACCAAATCAGAGTGAAACCCCACTCATGCTCGACAGGTGTTTTTCCGACCCTAGCAAATAAATTTCAGTTAGGTTAAGAATTAAGGGGGGGGGGGGGGGGGGGGGGGAACTATTCTACTAATAACACAAAACAAGGATATTTCAGTCACATTCATAATTCAGGCCCAAAAATGTAATACTATAATAATAAAATAACCACCAAGTCCTAGTTAATTACTTATGAGCTGATTGTTTTTAAATGTTTCGATCCGCTGCTTCAGTATAGCAGTTAAAGAACATAATGCACCACTGTCAGCAAATTTCAGTTAACTAACTGATGGGTGCATACAGATAAAAATAACTAAATCTATTAAGTAACGTAGACAAACAAATACACATGACCATGAGTGCATCACTGATTGTGGAAAATCAATACCGGGATATGGTTAAGAAATCAGGCCAAAAATGTATACTACACTCATAACACACAACCTTAAAATTCAGTAAGGTTCAGACTTCAGAATTCAGGACCAAAAAAAGGTATGCTATACACAAACAACCAGGAAATCTCAGTTAGCTTCGCAATTCAAGGCACAAAAGAGGCTATCTGTTTTGCAAATTCGGATGCTTCTGGTTTGAACAAGAAGCGTCTTTGACTAGAAAACCATGACAGTCTAGCATTATCCCGAAAATTAAACCATTTCCTGTGCTAGATGAGAGAATTTTTAATCCATAATTACCTCCTTGTCCAGCCACTTATAGCTTCTGATCACGCCGCAAAGCCGGTGTTCCCATACATCTCTATGCCCTCGCCACCGCGGCCCATCTGGTCATCTGAGATGCCATGGAATCCTGCGACTTCACCGGTAGGACAACACCAATCAGCACCGCCGCATGAACACGCATCCTGCAGAAAAGGGTTTGACACAGCAAAACGAACTCAGATCAATGGAAAGAGACGAGGATCTATACGTGGATGTGCGGTCGCGCCGCCGTCGCCCATCTGGCCATTGACGACACTCATGGAGTCCTGCGATTCCACAGGTTGGAGAGAAGCAGTAAACACCAAGGATTCTGTACAAAATCGAGCTCCTCAGTCAACTCTATCCAAATCCGCCATGGGGATTAAGCAGGCCATGACCTGAAGAAAAGGAGGGGGGCGGAAGGAAAAAGGGGGGCGGCGGAATACACATACCCATTGCAGTCAACACCATTGTTGGACATCTCGCGGCACAGCACCGGCGCCGCCGTCGTCCGGCGGAGAGTGAATGGGGTTGAGAGGCAGGGCTGTTCTGTGGCTGCCGCTTCTCCCACGGGGTTCAGGATAACATCAGGGGGAGGAGGATGAGATTCGGGAGCAACTAGTTAACGAGCGCTTCTTCAGAAGACTCGCAATGATCAGCTTGGCGCGTTTTCAGCCATTCGCACGTGTCGCGCTCTGGACGCTCCCTTCGAATTTTGTTTTTTTATTTTTCCGCACGCGTTCGGTTTTTTTTGACGTTTTGGTTTTTCCCCGGTCTTTCTTAGCTTTTCGATCAATAAAAAATTTCGAATTTTTTTCACGAAAAAACGCGTTTTCTTTTTTTCATGAAAGTCACGGTTTTTCTTCCGCGAGAGCTACGGTTGTGCTTTTGCGAGAGTCACGGCCGTGCCTCTCGGAAATGAAAAAAACACGTTTTTTGTTTTTTTTTCTTTCGCGAGAGTCACGGTTTTGCTTTCGCGAGAGGTACGGTTGTGCTTTCGCGAGAGTCACGGCCGTGCCTCTCGGAAAGGGAAAAACAAAATGCGTTTTCTGTTTTTTTCGTTCATGAGAGTCGCAGTTTTGCTTTTCGCGAGAGGCACGGTTGTGCTTACGTGAAAGTCACGGCCGTGCCTCTCGGAAACGGAAAAAAACGTGTTTTCTGTTTTTTTACTTACACGAGAGTCACGGTTTTGCTTACACGAGAGGCACGGTCGTGCCTCTTTCGGAAAGGGAAAAAAACCGTGCTCCCGGTTCGGTTTTTTCGCCCGGTTTTTTTCGTGAAAAAAAAGTTCGTCAAAACCTATCAACATGGGATCTAGTTTTGAAGATCTCGACGCGAAGAATCAAATGGTAAAAATGGTTCGAGATTTGGACGCACGATTTAAGAGATAAAACATTTTAAATAAATAGATCTATGAAAAAAGGGAAAACTCCTAGGTTGCGATAAATGGCACGCTGCATGTGCACCACTTGTCACGATCTGAAAAAGTGAAGTGTTCTTTGCGATTCTCTTTCGTATGCCGATTCGAACGAAGAACAATGGGCCAAACATGTACGCCTACGCTGCAACTAGCTGTATCCCGGACCGTATATGCGGGCCTAGGCTGACAGCAACCTGCCAACGACGTGGCTGATTTCAGATCCCAAAGCCCATTCGAATGACCATGATTCCGGCCTGCCTGGTGCTCGGCCGCCATAAGCCCGCACTCGGATGGGGTGATGCATATAGAAGTTCTCCACCGGCGACCAGGCCGACGACGGCGAGGACCCAGGAGGAGGCGTCAATGCTTGGCCCCCACCGCCTGCCTGCGTTAACTCTGAAACACGCTGGATACTGCAGCGTCTCTGCCACCGGCGTCCGACCCGGCGCGGCGACCGCTGCAAAGCCTTTTCCAGCCTTTTTCTTGAGCGAAAAAATAGGCTTTTCCAGCTGAGGCCGTGACCTATCACTTCGCATCGCATCAATGCATCTCTACGTGGAGGGTTTTCTTTTTTTGCGTAGAATTTCTACGTGGAGTTAAAAGCACAGGGGAACCTGTGTGTATGGCTGCAAAGGAGTCAAGATAAAGATCAAGTGAGTCGAACCAACATAGCTCAACTTATACTAAAATGTAAGCAAGATTAAACTGCAAAGCTCAAGATCAAGATATAGAAAATGAGTTGTACAAAATGACTCTTGTAATGATCTTGAGTCAGTCTCGACCTAGTTCGAGCTAAATAACATGATTTTTTTTAATGATCTAAGGCATTTTCCAAACAAGATAAGCTACAACACAACATAAAAAATCATTATATATTATTCCATTCAAAATGTTGATAATAGGTGGTTTATTTAGACTAGTACTTAATAGCAAGAGATAAAAAAAATAAGAGGGCAGTGCTAGGCGTCGGCCGGCGGATCTTTTCAAAAGATCCGCCGCCTCGCGAGCCGTCTGATTAAGTGATATGAGCTCCCGGTCCCTCTTCTCTAATTTCCTGAAACAATACCTTTGTTGCAAAACTAATCATTCTCTAATTTTCTGCAATAAGACCTTTGTTGTGAAACCTTTTTTCTTGTAATTTCCTGCAACAAGTTCTTTGTTGCAAAACCTATTCTTTTCTAATTTTCTATAACAAAACTCTTGTTGTAAAAATTCCAGACCTTCGCTGCCAAACCTTTTTTTTCTAATTTCCTGCAACAAGTCCTTCGTTGCAAAACTTGTTCACCTCTAATTTTCTGCAACAAAACTCTTGTTGCAAAAATTAGAAACACATCTTTGTTACCAAAAAATTGCAACAACACTACGGCCACACCGCGCAGTAACATGTCGTCGTCATTCCGCAACAACGTTGTTGTTGCAGAAACTTGGAATGAACGTGAACGTACATCGCCGTGATGTGGCTGCTGCTAGTTCCGGTGGTGCCAGAACGGCGGTGAGGTTGATGGTGCTCCAGGCCGGCGTGGCGGATCTCGCCGGATCCATTGATCCGGTTGCCGGGAGGCATTTGGCGGCGGAGATCCGGCATGGATGCGCTCGTGACGACGACCTGCGGTGGTGCTCGGCGAGGACGACCTACAAGTGGTGGCGCTTACAGGCAGTGGTGCTCGGCGACAACGACTTGTGCATTGGGGCAGTGGACGGATCTCGGCGAGGGATCCATGAAGAGCGGTGGCCGGGCTCCGGGATTTGGCCCGTCTCACACCAGTGTGCGCGGCGGACAGATCTCGGTACCTGCTTGGGTTGCCGCCGGCCGCCGCCGGTCCCGAAGACGTCGTCGTCGTCACGGCAATGGGTTAGCCCCGGTCGCGCCGCTGCCCTCCCAGATATAGTCGTCGCCCTCCCAGCCCTATGAGCACACGTTGCTGCGGGAATGACAGCTTCCAGCTGCAGGGTCGTTTTTCTGAAACAACGGGTATGTTTTAGAAAACGGACATGCGTGACGCGCAAACAGGAAGGCTCTCATCCGTCCGATCAACATACGATCCAACGGATGCGGAGCCGGCGGACGTGGCGCGCGTGGTCGGTGGGGTGAACATAAGCTTTTTCCAAAAAATAAACCATCAAGAGAAAATAAAGCTTCAACATATATGGTACATAAAGTGCTCGGAGGGAGTACTAAATTAGTGCTCATTGAAAAGATAAAAAAATCTGAAACTTTTTTTTTGAATAAACCTTTTGTTGTATTCGTACAAAGATGTTTGGCATTTCCTTGGCGAAACTTTTATAAGAGTACAGCAGAAGATCAAGTTTATCTAAACAAAGTTTCGGAATTTTTGACTTTTCTTCTAAAAAAGATACTATCTTTTTTCATATCAGGTGTATATACACCCAAGAGCCAAGGGGGTATTTCCCCACATAATGGTCCCAAATCGAGGCGGAGGCGCACCGCCCCCGACGGTGCTGGGCACAACGCTCAGCGTCATTCGCCAAGACCCAGGTGACACCACCCTGTGTCCTCACGGACACACTCGTAGAGGCTTGGGCCCTCGATCTGTCAAAAATCACACTGGAGCTAGTGCTCATCGCCAGCGCGAGTTAAACATCCAGCGCCCCCACGTCAGGCTAGCCGAGTTCGAGCGCACAAACCTCCTCCAAGCCGAGAACATGCGACGCAAGGCGGAGGAGGTGGCCGCGTGTCTGCACCGCAAGCGTGAAGCAGCAGCCATGCCGGGCCGGTGCCCCAACCCGCGCCGCCTGCCGGAGAAACTGCGCCAGATCCGGCTGGCACGCTCCATCACCGCGCGCCACCTCCACCGCTGCTGCGCGCCACCCCCACCAGTAGGCCATAGCAAGGGCAGCAGCCCACGACCCGCGCCGCCGCAGCCCTCGTCGCCCATGGGAAACGGGACAGAGATCCGGAGCAGACTCCCCCCGTCACCACGCGCACGTCCCGCAACCACACAACCAACCACGCCACCGCCGCCCGCACGCCGCCGGCCGGAGCTACCACCGCGGCGCCGCCAGGCCCCGTGCACGCCTGAAGCCTCCGACGGGCAGGCCGCCCAGCGCCGCCCGCGACCGTGCGAAAGAGGAAGGAGCCCCCGCCGCCAGCCACCACCATGGGCTTTGTCCCCGCGGCTCTGGCCGGCGGCGACGGGGAGAAGGGAGAAAAAGGAGGCTAGGGATGGGGGGTGGCGGCGCAGCCCGAGCCGCCCGCAGGGCGGACAGCGAGGGCGAGAGGACAGGTTTTTACTCCATGTGATGTGCCACACTTGGAAATTTAGTGATACGTATTTTGTGCTCCATCATTTGAAATGGGGGACATTTATTGATCAGGATTGGATGGCCGGCGCCCGGATGTCTGCGGACATTTGGAGGCGAAAATTTGGTCATCCATGTTTGAGATGCCCTCACAGGATCATAAAACCTGGGCAAAATGCTGGGCGTCACACAGATGAAGCAGGGCAATCAGTAGCTTCGTGATAATTTATGATCAGCCAGAAATCATGATAATGTAGAAACGAAATTATTGACGAGAGACGATGTTTCCATCTGACGCACTTTGTGTTGCATTTTGTCTCATCACAAGGGTGAAAATAAGTAACACGGGATTGCAGTGTGAATGATGAAGTGTCAGAGAGGGCAGCAATCGAAGGAAAGTATGCAAGATTGCAGTGTACGAATTGCAGTCACAAGTGTCAGAGAGGGCAGCAATCGAAGGAAAGGAGAATGACTGGCTTTCAAGAGCTTCTGACTAGATGGATACAGAGTTAACAAAGCTCACCAAATATTTAGATTGCACAAATGATGGTTCAGTTTTGTTATGTATGGCTCTGGTGGGACAAAAAAATAGTCTAAACCAATCTAAGTGACACCAACTTACTTCACTCAACTCTTGGGGTTTTGATTAGGAGATACTGAGAAAAATAGCAATCTAGGTCACCAAATATCATCGAAGCAGTGAAACTGTGAGGGCTAGAATGTGACCAAATATATTATATGCACGATCCAAGGTAAACTCGCATTTGAATAAAGTGAGAAAATGTTGTACCATTCCTTGACCCAGCATTCTTTCACTAACTTCATCTCCGCATTCTGTTCTTCAGTCATTTCCTAACCTACATTGGTACAAAATAATATGCATTTTAGTATGAGTATCTCTGGCGATTTAGTAATTTTCATTTTTTACATCATACCCAGACCTGACTCCAGGAACTAACATTAAATTTTATTTTAACACTTTCTCCTAGAATCTTTTCCTGTTTCAAATCAACAAGACGGAAAGAGCGATTACCATAGGGCAGGCTGATAGTTGGAAATCACTTCTTTTTGGAAATGGAAGCCTTTTTATTGCTTCTTCGCTTTGTTGCTGCAAATAGTTGAGCTAATTTGCTGCGTGGCAAATTATCTTGGTAGATATCTTCCAAGTAAATTGCATCCTTGTTCTGGCATTCACCAACTGGCAATGACCCAATGGCAATGCAGCTCTTACAATTTCAGGTTCAAGACAAATGGCAGATTCATACAGCTTACTTGCCTGCAAATAAGGAAAAATAAATTAATAGTTTGCCAAACGGCACTACTATTGAGGGAATACATACAAAATAAAATCATGAGAGACGTGCTTTGCAGAGAGCTTGCCTTGCAGACGTCGACAAACTTGAGATCCATTGCAGACTGGTCCATAACCTTCATTGCTTCTTATGGAGTGCTAGATAAGCATGAACCAAACCTGAGAATATAATATGTTAGGATCATAAAATTCAACTAATAGTGCTGGGAGTTTTTGTCAGTTCAGTAACTTACTAAGCGGAAAGCCGGTAACAAGACTAGCATTCACATCTGTTGGAGTACAAAGTATACCCAGGTCTGCATGGCACTTTCTGCAAAGGAAAATCAGTAAGTTTTGAAAATATAAATGAAAAACGAGATGTGAAAGCTAAAAATCATGCAGTGTCCTAGTATCTCAAAAACGAGATGTGAAAGACTAGCATTCACACCGCAACCCACTAGTGCAACCCCTAGAGGCTAGGCACTACACTGTATAGTGTGGCGCCTAGCTCTCGGGCGCTGCACACTAACTTAGTAGTTTTCGGATCACACGGAGTGCGACGCTGGCCAGGCGTGTAGCGCCTATCTGTGAGGCGTTGCACAGTGTAGTGTGGCGCCTTCGTGTCGGGCGTCACTAAAAAAGGTCAGCTGGGTGATTTTTTTAGAGGCAGTTCATTTTGTGAAATGATTTCATCCACATGTTAAAATTGTCAAATTTGCAAAGTACCGGTCCCACGACCAAGCTAATTAAATTGATTTAAAGACTTGATTAAAATTAATACAAGGATGACACAAAGCTGACATAACAATTTTTAAATCTTGTGTCAAAAAAGGACTGAAGGTGAGATCTAAAAAATATATAAATGTGATTTTTAAAAAAGATGAAAAATGCTCATACTGTTCACTACAAAAAAGCACAAATTTGACATTTCTGTGCACTGTTCATCATTTTCAAAATCACATATTTGTCCTTTTTGTGTCGACCGCATGTTACTGCATTTCCTTGTGAAACGTTATACACTTACAGAATAAATACATATGAACATGTAGAAATTTTCAGAAGCTTTGAAATATATTCTAATTTTTTGAAAAACAACTTCATAGAACTAGTAGTTTTTTGTAGCGGACAATCTGAATAGTGACCACAAAAAGAGTACTCCTCATCCAAGTTTATTAGAGCACGGTTAATAGTACAACCAACTGCTGGCTACATGATATTGCCATATCATATATAGCCATCACTTATAGTCACTAATACAATAGGGTTAACTATATGGTTGGTTATAAAAGTACTACTTTTTCTCATCTTCGCTCTATTTTTTTTTCATATTTATTGTATTGACCTAGGAATTCACATATAGCTACGCTCTTAGACTAGCCACAATGGGCAGTAACATAGACTAGTAACATTGTGTTATGTTACTAGTCTACTCCCTTCTTTCCGGTTTATAAGGTTTATCTCAAAATTTTAGTTTTTCCGTTTTATAAGGCTCAATTTGGTTGTTTCCCATCACATGTTCAAATTTCAAGGTGCATTAAATCATTACATGCAAGTATTAAAAAAATTGACCAATGCATGTGCTTCATGTATACATGCACTGCAATTAATGTATTGGTAAACACAATTGTTTGAGGAAAACAAGCGCATTAATTGAGTGGTTTTGCAAAGTACAAAAATTATTTCATCACTCACCATCTATCTTGGTTGGTGAGTGAGGGAGTCCTGGATTAGGGGGTGTCCGGATAGCCGGACTATACCTTCAGCCGGACTCCAGGACTATGAAGATACAAGATTGAAGACTTCGTCCCGTGTCCGGGAGAGACTTTCCTTGGCGTGGAAGGCAAGGTCGGCGATATGGATATGTAGATCTCCTACCATTGTAACCGACTTTGTGTAACCCTAACCCTCTCCGGTGTCTATATAAACCGGAGGGTTTTAGTCTGTAGGACAACATACACAACAATCATACCATAGGCTAGCTTCTAGGGTTTAGCCTCTCCGATCTCGTGGTAGATCTACTCTTGTACTACCCATATCATCAATATTAATCAAGCAGGACGTAGGGTTTTACCTCCATCAAGAGGGCCCGAACCTGGGTAAAACTTCGTGTCCCTTGCCTCCTGTTACCATCCGGCCTAGACGCACAGTTCGGGACCCCCTACCCGAGATCCGCCGGTTTTGACACCGACATTGGTGCTTTCATTGAGAGTTCCTCTGTGTCGTCGCCATCAGGAAGGATGCCTCGCCCCGTCTTTAAAGACGGCACCGTTGCTAAGGGAGCTTTGGCTGTCGGCCAAACCTCCGGCTAGGTGGTTTTCTTATGACCACATGTTCGGCTTCTACGCCGACGATGATCTTGTTGGGGAACGTTGCAGAAAACAAAATTTTCCTACGGTTTCACCAAGATCCATCTATGAGTTCATCTAGCAACGAGTGATCGGATGCATCTACATACCTTTGTAGATCGCGAGCGGAAGCGTTCAAAGAACGGGGATGAGGTAGTCGAACACGACGTGATCCAAATCACCGGAGATCCTAGCACCGAACGGACGGCACCTCCGCGTTCAACACACGTACGGTCGGCGTAACGTCTCCTTCTTCTTGATCCAGCAAGAGGGAAGGAGAGGTTGAGGAAGATGGCTCCAGCAGCAGCACGACGGCATGATGGTGATGGAGCTGCAGTACTCCGTCAGGGCTTCGCCAAGCGCTATGGAGGAGGAGGAGGAGGTGTTGGAGAGGGAGAAGGAGGCAACCAAAGGCATGGATGAAAAGCCCTCCTTCCCCCACTATATATAGGAGGGCCTAGGGGGGGCGCCGGCCCTAGGAGATCTAATCTCCTAGGGGGGGCGGCGGCCAAGGGAGGTTTCCCTCCCCCCCAAGGCACCTAGGAGGTGCCTTCCCCTCCTAGGACTCTTCCTCCTTGAAACCCTAGGCGCATGGGCCTCTTGAGGCTGGTGCCCTTGGCCCATGTAGGCCAAGGCGCACCCCCTACAGCCCATGTGGCCCCCGGGGACAGGTGGCCCCACCCGGTGGACCCCCGGGACCCTTCCGGTGGTCCCGGTACAATACCGATGACCCCGAAACTTGTCCCGATGGCCGAAATAGGACTTCCCATATATAAATCTTTACCTCCGGACCATTCCGGAATTCCTCGTGACGTCCGGGATCTCATCCGGGACTCCGAACAACATTCGGGTTACTGCATATACATATCCCTACAACCCTAGCATCACCGAACCTTAAGTGTGTAGACCCTACGGGTTCGGGAGATATGTAGACATGACCGAGACGACTCTCCGGTCAATAACCAACAGCGGGATCTGGATACCCATGTTGGCTCCCACATACTCCACGATGATCTCATCGGATGAACCACGATGTCGAGGATTCAAGCAACCCCGTATACAATTCCCTTTGTCAATCGATATGTTACTTGCCCGAGATTCGATCGTCGGTATCCCAATACCTCGTTCAATCTCGTTACCGGCAAGTCACTTTACTCGTACCGTAATGCATGATCCCGTGACCAGACACTTGGTCACTTTGAGCTCATTATGATGATGCATTACCGAGTGGGCCCAGTGATACCTCTCCGTCATACGGAGTGACAAATCCCAGTCTTGATCCGTGTCAACCCAACAGACACTTTCGGAGATACCCGTAGTCTACCTTTATAGTCACCCAGTTACGTTGTGACGTTTGGTATACCCAAAGCACTCCTACGGTATCCGGGAGTTACACGATCTCATGGTCTAAGGAAAAGATACTTTGACATTGGAAAAACTCTAGCAAACGAACTATACGATCTTGTGCTATGTTTAGGATTGGGTCTTGTCCATCACATCATTCTCCTAATGATGTGATCTCGTTATCAATGACATCCAATGTCCATAGTCAGGAAACCATGACTATCTGTTGATCAATCGAGCTAGTCAACTAGAGGCTTACTAGGGACATGTTGGTGTCTATTATTCACACATGTATTACGATTTCCGGATAACACAATTATAGCATGAATAAAGACAATTATCATGAACAAGGAAATATAATAATAATGCTTTTATTATTGCCTCTAGGGCATATTTCCAACAGTCTCCCACTTGCACTAGAGTCAATAATCTAGTTACATTGTGATGAATCGAACACCCATGGAATTCTGGTGTTGATCATGTTTTGCTCTAGGGAGAGGTTTAGTCAACGGATCTGCTACATTCAGGTCCGTGTGCACTTTACAAATATCTATGTCTCCATCTTGAACATTTTCACGAATGGAGTTGAAGCGACGCTTGATGTGCCTTGTCTTCTTGTGAAACCTGGGCTCCTTGGCAAGTGCAATAGCTCCAGTGTTGTCACAGAAGAGTTTGATTGGCCCCGACGCATTGGGTATGACTCCTAGGTCGGTGATGAACTCCTTCACCCAAATTGCTTCATGTGCTGCCTCCGAGGCTGCCATGTACTCCGCTTCACATGTAGATCCCGCCACGACGCTCTGCTTGCAACTGCACCAGCTTACTGCCCCACCATTCAAAATATACATGTATCCGGTTTGTGACTTAGAGTCATCCAGATATGTGTCGAAGCTAGCGTCGACGTAACCCTTTACAACGAGCTCTTCGTCACCTCCATAAACGAGAAACATTTCCTTAGTCCTTTTCAGGTACTTCAGGATATTCTTGACCGCTGTCCAGTGTTCCTTGCCGGGATTACTTTGGTACCTTCCTACCAAACTTACGGCAAGGTTTACATCAGGTCTGGTACACAGCATGGCATACATAATAGAACCTATGGCTGAGGCATAGGGGATGACACTCATCTCTTCTATATCTTCTGCCGTGGTCGGACATTGAGCTGAGCTCAATTTCACACCTTGCAACACAGGCAAGAACCCCTTCTTAGACTGATCCATATTGAACTTCTTCAATATCTTATCAAGGTATGTGCTTTGTGAAAGACCTATGAGGCGTCTTGATCTGTCTCTATAGATCTTGATGCCAAATATATAAGCAGCTTCTCCAAGGTCCTTCATTGAAAAACTCTTATTCAAGTAGGCCTTAATGCTGTCCAAGAGTTCCATATCATTTCCCATCAAAAGTATGTCATCTACATATAATATGAGAAATGCTACAGAGCTCCCACTCACTTTCTTGTAAACACAGGCTTCTCCATAAGTCTGTGTAAACCCAAACGCTTTGATCATCTCATCAAAGCGAATGTTCCAACTCCGAGATGCTTGCACCAGCCCATAAATCGAGCGTTGGAGCTTGCACACCTTGTCAGCATTCTTAGGATCGACAAAACCTTCCGGCTGCATCATATACAATTCTTCCTTAAGGAAACCATTAAGGAATGCCGTTTTGACGTCCATTTGCCATATTTCATAATCATAGAATGCGGCAATCGCTAACATGATTCGGACGGACTTCAGCTTCGCGACCGGTGAGAAAGTCTCATCGTAGTCAACCCCTTGAACTTGTCGATAACCCTTAGCGACAAGCCGAGCTTTATAGATGGTCACATTACCATCCGCGTCTGTCTTCCTTTTAAAGATCCATTTATTTTCTATGGCTCGCCGTTCAACAGGCAAGTCAGTCAAAGTCCATACTTCGTTTTCATACATGGATCCTATCTCGGATTTCATGGCTTCTAGCCATTTGTCGGAATCCGGTCCCGCCATCGCTTCTTCATAGTTCGAAGGTTCACCGTTGTCTAACAACATGATTTCCAAGACAGGGTTGCCGTACCACTCTGGTGCGGAACGTGTCCTTGTGGACCTTCGAATTTCAGTAGGAGCTTGATCAGAAGTATCTTGATCATTATCATTAACTTCCTCTCTAGTCGGTGCAGGCACCTCAGGAACATTTTCTTGAGTTGCGCCATTTTCCGGTTCAAGAGGTAATACTTCATCAAGTTCTACTTTCCTCCCACTTACTTCTTTCGAGAGAAACTCCTTCTCTAGAAAGGATCCATTCTTGGCAACAAAGATCTTGCCTTCGGATCTGGGGTAGAAGGTATACCCAATAGTTTCTTTAGGGTATCCTATGAAGACGCATTTTTCCGACTTGGGTTCGAGCTTTTCAGGTTGAAGTTTCTTGACATAAGCATCGCATCCCCAAACTTTTAGAAATGACAGCTTAGGTTTCTTCCCAAACCATAATTCATACGGTGTCGTCTCAACGGATTTCGACGGAGCCCTATTTAAAGTGAATGCGGCAGTCTCTAAAGCATAGCCCCAAAAAGATAGTGGTAAATAGGTAAGAGACATCATAGATCGCACCATATCTAATAGAGTGCGATTACGACGTTCGGACACACCATTACGCTGAGGTGTTCCAGGCGGCGTGAGTTGTGAAACTATTCCACATTTCCTTAAGTGTGTGCCAAATTCGTAACTCAAGTATTCTCCTCCACGATCTGATCGCAAAAACTTGATTTTCCTGTCACGTTGATTTTCAACCTCACTCTGAAATTCCTTGAACTTTTCAAAGGTCTCAGACTTGTGTTTCATTAAGTAGATATACCCATATCTACTCAGGTCATCAGTGAGGGTGAGAACATAACGATAGCCACCGCGAGCCTCAACACTCATTGGACCGCACACATCAGTATGTATGATTTCCAATAAGTTGGTTGCTCGCTCCATTGTTCCTGAGAACGGAGTCTTGGTCATTTTACCCATGAGGCATGGTTCGCACGTGTCAAATGATTCATAATCAAGAGACTCTAAAAGTCCATCTGCATGGAGCTTCTTCATGCGTTTGACACCTATGTGACCAAGGCGGCAGTGCCACAAGTATGTGGGACTATCATTATCAACTTTACATCTTTTGGCATTCACACTATGAATATGTGTAGCATTACGCTCGAGATTCATTAAGAATAAACCATTCACCATCGGAGCATGACCATAAAACATATCTCTCATATAAATAGAACAACCATTATTCTCAGATTTAAATGAGTAGCCATCTCGAATTAAACAAGATCCCGATACAATGTTCATGCTCAAAGCTGGCACTAAATAACAATTATTAAGGTTTAATACTAACCCCGAAGGTAAATGTAGAGGTAGCGTGCCGACGGCGATCACATTGACCTTGGAACCATTCCCGACGCGCAACGTCACCTCGTCCTTTGCCAATCTCCGCTTATTCCGCAGCCCCTGCTTTGAGTTACAAATGTGAGCAACTGCACCGGTATCAAATACCCAGGAGCTACTACGGATACTGGTAAGGTACACATCAATTACATGTATATCACATATACCTTTTGTTTTGCCGGCCTTCTTGTCTGCTAAGTATTTGGGGCAGTTCCGCTTCCAGTGACCACTTCCCTTGCAATAAAAGCACTCAGTCTCGGGCTTGGGTCCATTCTTTGGCTTCTTCCCGGCAGCTTGCTTGCCGGGCGTGGCAACTACCTTGCCATCCTTCTTGAAGTTCTTTTTTACCCTTGCCCTTCTTGAACTTAGCGGTTTTATTCACCATCAACACTTGATGTTCCTTCTTGACTTCTACCTCTGCTGATTTCGGCATTGAAAATAACTCAGGAATGGTCTTTTCCATCCCCTGCATATTGAAGTTCATCACAAAGCTCTTGTAGCTTGGTGGAAGCGACTGGAGGATTCTGTCAATGACTGCATCATCCGGGAGATTAACTCCCAGCTGAGTCAAGCGGTTATGTAACCCAGACATAGTGAGTATGTGCTCACTGACAGAACTATTTTCCTCCATCTTACAGCTAAAGAATTTGTCGGAGACTTCATATCTCTCGACCCGGGCATGAGCTTGGAAAACCATTTTCAGCTCTTCGAACATCTCATATGCTCCGTGTCTCTCAAAACGCTTTTGGAGCCCCGGCTCTAAGCTGTAAAGCATGCCGCACTGAACGAGGGAGTAGTCATCAGCACGTGTCTGCCAAGCGTTCATAACGTCTTGGTTCTGTGGGACGGGTGGATCACCTAGCGGTGCTTGTAGGACATAATCTTTCTTGGCAGCTATGAGGATGATCCTCAGGTTCCGGACCCAGTCCGTGTAGTTGCTGCCATCGTCTTTCAGCTTGGTTTTCTCTAGGAACGCGTTGAAGTTGAGGACTACGTTGGCCATTTGATCTACAAGACATATTGTAAAGATTTTAGACTAAGTTCATGATAATAAAGTTCATCTAATCGAATTATTCAATGAACTCCCACTTAGATAGACATCCCTCCAGTCATCTAAGTATAACATGATCCGAGTTGACTAGGCCGTGTCCGATCATCACGTGAGACGGTTTAGTCAACATCGGTGAACATCTTCATGCTGATCGTATCTTCTATACGACTCATGCTCGACCTTTCGGTCTTCTGTGTTCCGAGGCCATGTCTGTACATGCTAGGCTCGTCAAGTCAACCTAAGTGTTTGCATGTGTAAACTGTCTTACACCCGTTGTATGTGAACGTCTGAATCAAACACCCGATCATCACGTGGTGATTTGAAACAACGAACTGTGGCAACGGTGCACAGTTAGGGAAACACTTTCTTGAAATTATTATGAGGGATCATCTTATTTACTACCGTCTTCCTAAGTAAACAAGATGCAAAACATGATAAACATCACATGCAATCAAATAATAATAGTGACATGATATGGCCATTATCACATAGCTCCTTTGATCTCCATCTTGGGGCTCCATGATCATCTTGTCACCGGCATGACACCATGATCTCCATCATTGTGTCTCCATGAAGTTGCTCGCCAACTATTACTTCTACTACTATGGCTAACGCGTTTAGCAATAAAGTAAAGTAATTTATATGGCGTTTCTCAATGACACGCAGGTCATACAAAAATAAAGACAACTCCTATGGCTCCTGCCGGTTGTCATACTCATCGACATGGAAGTCGTGATTCCTATTACAATAGCATGAACAACTCATACATCACATATATATCATTCATCATTCATCACAACTTTGGCCATATCATATCACAAAGCACTTGCTGCAAAAACAAGTTAGACGTCCTCTAATTGTTGTTGCAGGTTTTACGTGGCTGAAGTAGGGTTCTAGCAAGAACGTTTTCTTACCTACGTGAAAACCACAACGTGATTTGTCAACTTCTATTTACCCTTCATAAGGACCCTTTTCATCGAATCCGCTCCAACTAAAGTAGGAGAGACAGACACCCGCCAGCCACCTTATGCAACTTGTTCATGTTAGTCGGTGGAACCGGTCTCACGTAAGCGTACGTGTAAGGTTGGTCCGGGCCGCTTCATCCCACAATACCGTTGAAGCAAGATAAGACTAGTAGCGGCAAGAAAGTTGACAACATCAACGCCCACAACAAATTGTGTTCTACTCGTGCAAGAGAACTACGCATAGACCTAGCTCATGATGCCACTGTTGGGGAACGTTGCAGAAAACAAAATTTTCCTACGGTTTCACCAAGATCCATCTATGAGTTCATCTAGCAACGAGTGATCAGATGCATCTACATACCTTTGTAGATCGCGAGCGGAAGCGTTCAAAGAATGGGGATGAGGTAGTCGAACACGACGTGATCCAAATCACCGGAGATCCTAGCACCGAACGGACGGCACCTCCGCGTTCAACACACGTACGGTCGGCGTAACGTCTCCTTCTTCTTGATCCAGCAAGAGGGAAGGAGAGGTTGAGGAAGATGGCTCCAGCAGCAGCACAACGGCGTGGTGGTGATGGAGCTGCAGTACTCCGTCAGGGCTTCGCCAAGCGCTATGGAGGAGGAGGAGGTGTTGGAGAGGGAGAAGGAGGCAACCAAAGGCATGGATGAAAAGCCCTCCTTCCCCCACTATATATAGGAGGGCCTAGGGGGGGCGCCGGCCCTAGGAGATCCAATCTCCTAGGGGGGCGGCGGCCAAGGGAGGTTTCCCTCCCCCCCAAGGCACCTAGGAGGTGCCTTCCCCTCCTAGGACTCTTCCTCCTTGAAACCCTAGGCGCATGGGCCTCTTGGGGCTGGTGCCCTTGGCCCATGTAGGCCAAGGCGCACCCCCTACAGCCCATGTGGCCCCCGGGGACAGGTGGCCCCACCCGGTGGACCCCCGGGACCCTTCCGGTGGTCCCGGTACAATACCGATGACCCCGAAACTTGTCCCGATGGCCGAAACAGGACTTCCCATATATAAATCTTTACCTCCGGACCATTCCGGAACTCCTCGTGACGTCCGGGATCTCATCCGGGACTCCGAACAACATTCGGGTTACTGCATATACATATCCCTACAACCCTAGCGTCACCGAACCTTAAGTGTGTAGACCCTACGGGTTCGGGAGATATGTAGACATGACCGAGACGACTCTCCGGTCAATAACCAACAGCGGGATCTGGATACCCATGTTGGCTCCCACATACTCCACGATGATCTCATCGGGTGAACCACGATGTCGAGGATTCAAGCAACCCCGTATACAATTCCCTTTGTCAACCGATATGTTACTTGCCCGAGATTCTATCGTCGGTATCCCAATACCTCGTTCAATCTCGTTACCGGCAAGTCACTTTACTCGTACCGTAATGCATGATCCCGTGACCAGACACTTGGTCACTTTGAGCTCATTATGATGATGCATTACCGAGTGGGCCCGGTGATACCTCTCCGTCATACGGAGTGACAAATCCCAGTCTTGATCCGTGTCAACCCAACAGACACTTTCGGAGATACCCGTAGTCTACCTTTATAGTCACCCAGTTACGTTGTGACGTTTGGTATACCCAAAGCACTCCTACGGTATCCGGGAGTTACACGATCTCATGGTCTAAGGAAAAGATACTTTGACATTGGAAAAACTCTAGCAAACGAACTATACGATCTTGTGCTATGTTTAGGATTGGGTCTTGTCCATCACATCATTCTCCTAATGATGTGATCTCGTTATCAATGACATCCAATGTCCATAGTCAGGAAACCATGACTATCTGTTGATCAATCGAGCTAGTCAACTAGAGGCTTACTAGGGACATGTTGGTGTCTATTATTCACACATGTATTACGATTTCCGGATAACACAATTATAGCATGAATAAAGACAATTATCATGAACAAGGAAATATAATAATAATGCTTTTATTATTGCCTCTAGGGAATATTTCCAACAGATCTCTCGAGCCATCGAAAACAATCTTCATGTCAGCTCGGAACTCGCCGAGCAGTTAGATCCAATGGAGCTCTCCTCCATAAACGAGCTCTTGGATCGCATCGCCGCCCTGGGAGTCGCTACGGATTACGACCAGATTGGGCCTAAACCCGATTTGAGAGAGATTAACTCTCCTCAAGTCACCCAGCACGTTGCCGTGGTAGAGGGACAGTACCGCGACCCCTCATCTATCTTAAGGACTAGCTACATCCGGATTCCCGATCCGTCCAAGCCGGATACCCGCGGAGGGGAGGATATCACTCAAGGCCTGAACTTAGAGTCAGGCGACGGGCTGGATTCATTAGACAACATCCAGGAATCCAAATTTTTGAGTTCGGAAATTCCTCAGCCTCTGAGCCTCAGATTGGGTGAGGCTTCGGATTTAATTCCACCCACCCACCCGAACATAAGCGATCTATCCCAAATCAGGCAAGAGCCCGAAGAAACAGTACATCATTACTGGGCCAGATTCCTCCTGGTTAGGAACAGGATAAGGGACTGCCGCGAGGAAGACACAATCTCAATCTTCTGCAATAATTGCACGGACAAGGGAATCCTCAACGCCATAAGTCGCCGTGATATTACACGCTTCGCTGACTTGGCGTCCATTGTACGAAAGTACTGTGCGATGGAAAGCGCCTGGAAAACTGAAATAAAATTTTGGGACGATCAGGCCATGAGTACAAACTCAGTCCGAAATAAAAGGGTACATCATCGCCAGACACTCGGGTCAAACACCAAAAAGCAAAAACCCTCTACAGGGCATGGAACCGTACTGGAAGGATGGCTTAATGGACCCTGTAAAATTCACAGTACAGAGGACGCCACACCAACTCACAGCCTTAGAGCATGTTGGATACTCCGGCAGGTGGCCAAAATTGGCGAAGATCTCCTAATTCCGGAGGCCACAAAAAGCCACCCCAGAGACACCAATACGGTATTAACAGTCTTCGAGACTTTCGCATCAAATAATATGCGAAAAAGGACACTCCGCAGCCTTGCCGAAGTCTACCAAGTAGCAACAATAAACCCATGGAGTGACACGCCTATTACCTTCAACGCCAGTGATGAACCTAAATTCCGAATAGCCCGAGCATCGGCCGCATTGGTCCTCAGTCCAATAGTGGACGGCTTTCGTCTTACCAAGGTACTCATGGACGGCGGCAGCGGATTGAACCTCATTTACGAGGAAACCCTTCAAAAAATGGAAATATACTGGAACCGCATTGAGCGAAGCAGCACAACCTTTAGAGGAATAATCCCTAGTCGGGAAGCGCGCTGTACAGGAAAAATCACACTAGATGTGGTGTTCGGCACGCCGGATAATTACAGGCCCGAAGAGGTCACGTTCCATGTGGCTCCGTTCAGCAGAGGTTATCACGCTCTGCTAGGGAGGGAAGCGTTTACAATCTTCCAAGCAATACCCCATTACGGGTACATGAAGCTCAAGATGCCCGGGCCTAACGGGATCATCACTCTCACTAGTGATCCGGACATAGCACTCCGCGCCGAAAACAAGACAGCCGCACTGGCCCTCGAGGCACTATCCGAAGCCCTAGCGGCTGAGGAACTGACTGCGCTGTGCTCCACGGTGAATAGGGGCGATGTGGTACTCGACAAAAGATCCAAGTCCACCTCCTTTAAACCGGCGGACGAAATAGTCAAATTCCAGGTCCATCAACGGACCCCAATAAAACAGCTTCCATCGGGGCACAGTTAAACCCTGATGTAGACGCCGCACTGCGAAAGTTCCTACGAGAGAACTGGGACATTTTCGCCTGACACCCTTCAGACATGCCAGGAATCCCACGCAGGCTGGCCGAGCACAGCTTAAATATCCTAAAAGGATTCAAACCTATCAAACAAGCTCTTCGGCGTTTTTCCGAACCTAAGAGACAGGCCATGGGAGAAGAGCTAGCAAAGCTATTGGAGGCCGGATTCATCAGAGATATAAAACATCTGGACTGGCTAGCAAACCTGGTGATGGTACCAAAGAAGGACAAATCTTGGCGCCTGTGCGTTGATTTTAAAGACCTTAACAGGGCTTGCCCAAAGGATCCCTTCCCCCTCCCCCGCATTGATCAAATTATCGACGCTACCGCAGGACATGATTCGTTGTGTTTCCTCGACGCATATTCCGGCTACCATCAAATCAAGATGGCAGAATCAGACCAAGCCGCAACGACATTTATCACACCATACGGCCCATTCTGCTTCAACACAATGCCCTTCGGGCTCAAAAACACCGGCGCAACATATCAGCGCATGATTCAGACATGTCTGGCAAACCAGATCGGCAAAACAGTGGAGGCATATGTAGATGATGTGGTCGTAAAAACAAGACATGTCGAATCTCTAGTAGACGACTTGAGGCTCACATTTGATAACCTCCGAACATACGACATCAAGCTCAAGCCGGAAAAATGCGTTTTCGGCGTTCCAGCCGGAAAGCTCTTGGGCTTCATTGTATCCGGTAGAGGAATTGAAGCAAATCCAGCCAAGATCCGAGCTCTGTCACAATTGGATATCCCAAAGGACCTCAAACAAATACAAAAGTTAACCGGATGCGTGGCGGCTCTAAGCCGCTTTATCTCCCGCTTGGGAGAAAAGGCACTACCCCTTTACCGCCTCCTTCGGCGCACCGAACACTTCGAATGGACGGATGCAGCCACGGCCGGACTCGACGAAATAAAAGCCATATTGGCAACAAACCCAGTCCTGGCCGCGCCAAACATTGGCGTACCAATGCTATTATACATTGCAGCAACACATCAGGTTGTAAGCGCAGTGCTCGTCGTCGAACGAGAAACGGACGGACACAAATTCCCCCTTCAAAAGCCGGTCTATTATGTGTCCACTGTCCTCACTCCGTGCAAATCATGGTACCTGCATTATCAAAAGATTGCGTACGCGGTATTCATGGCATCCCGGAAGCTACGACACTACTTTCAAGAGTGTTCAATAACAGTAGCCTCAGAAGTACCGCTTAACGATATTATAAAAAACTGTGACGCAACGGGTCGGATTGCAAAATGGGCCATTGAGCTCCTCCCGTTCGACATAACTTATAAGCCACAGCGAGCTATCAAGTCGCAAGTTTTGGCCGACTTCGTCGCAGAATGGACGGAGGCCGAACTCCCTAAAGAGTACGGCACATATTCAAATTGGATCATGCATTTCGACGGCTCCAAGATGTTGGCCGGACTAGGGGCTGGCGTCGTTTTGACGTCCCCCACAGGAGACACAGTTCAATACATACTCCAGATTATGTACACTGACTCCAATAATGCAGCCGAATATGAGGCCCTTTTGCATGGTCTTCGGATGGCAGTATCCATGGGCATTCAACACCTAGAGGTGCGCGGGGACTCGAACCTCGCAATATCCCAAATAAATGGAGACTTTGATGCCAAGGATCCAAAAATGGCAGCTTACTGCAACGTCGTCCTAAAAATGTCAGCTCGGTTCGAAGGGCTCGAATTTCACCATATAGCTCGGGAAAATAATCAGGCGGCAGATGTCCTGGCACGCATCGGTGCAAAACGCGATGTAGTCCCCCCCAACATCTTCTTGGAAAGGCTGTTCAAGCCATCTATAGTATGGGAAGGAGAGCCGAACAATAACAGCCCGGACCCAGCCGCACTGCCCGACACCGAACATTCTGACACAATCGGAGACTCTGCCATTGAAATAACACCTTTAGCCCATGTAATAATGGCCGTCATCGCCCCGTGGACAGAACCATTCCTCGCCTACCTTACTAGGCAGGAACTCCCCGAGGACCAAAATGAGGCACGCTGCATAGTGCGGCGATCCAAAGCCTACAAAGTCCACGAGGGAGAGCTTTATAAGAAAAGCACTACCGGAGTCCTTCAAAGGTGCATCTCTGAAGAGGAAGGGCGGAACCTCTTGGCTGAAATTCATGCCGAACTCGGTGGTCATCACACTACAGCTCGGTCCTTGTAAGCAAGGCCTTCCGTACAGGCTTTTATTGGCCGATGGCCCAGGCAGACGCCCAAGACTTAGTCCAACGATGTGTCGGTTGCTAGCTCTTTGCAAACCAAAGCCATATGCCACCCACCGCCCTCCAAACTATCCCCATCACTTGGCCCTTCGCGGTCTGGGGGCTTGACATGGTTGGACCCCTTAAAGGCGGAACCCACAAGCAAAAATACCTACTGGTCATGGTGGACAAGTTCACCAAATGGATAGAAGCCAAGCCTGTTAAGACGGCCGAATCCGGACCGGTGATAGACTTTATATCCGGGGTTGTACACCGTTACGGCGTCCCCCACAGCATCATCACTGATAACGGCACGAACTTTCGGCCGACGAGGTAAAACTCTGGTGCAAAAACATGGGCATCAAGCTCGATTATGCTTCCGTCTATCACCCACAAACTAACGGCCAGGTCGAACGTGCAAATGGTCTTATCATGAGCGGCATCAAATCCAGATTAGTGCGATCCCTCAAGGAATCTAACACGCACTGGGTAGAGGAGCTCGACTCCGTACTCTGGGGGCCTGCGGACCACGCTGAATCGCACCACCGGATACACACCATTCTTTATGGTGTACGGCGCAGAGGCAGTTTTGCCTTGCGACATAATTCATGACTCACCTCGAGTGCGCATGTATGAAGAAAGAGAAGCCGAGCTCGATCGGCAGGACAGTTTGGACGCATTGGAGGAGGAGCGTGACGTGGCAAAAGCACGTCCCGCATTCTATCAACAACAGGCTCGAAGATACCAAAGCAGAGAAGTACGGGCCAAAAATTACAACGTTGGCGAATTAGTTCTACGCCTGCCGGACAAGAAAAAGGACAAACTCAAGCCCAAGTGGGAAGATCCCTTCATAATTGACCAAGTCCTGACTGGTGGAGCGTACCGCCTGCGAGATGCATTGGACAACCGACTCGAGCCGAACCCATGGAACGTAGCCCGTCTCCGAAGATTCTATGCCTAGCGCCGGACTCTGTGTTCGTCTCCTTCCTCTGCCCATTTTTTACATACTTTCTGTCTTACATTTCTCTCCTTCTCCTCTCTCTCTCTCTCTCTCTCTCTCTCTCTTATAGCCTTTAAAGGCTCATAAAACGACGCGCTATCCGCGCTCATTAAACCTGGGGGCTTCTTTAAACAGAAGCTTATTTATACGGGCTTCATGCCCAACACATGTGTCACACTTCGCATGTACCTTTTATTCTCCATGATATGCATCGATATGACTTAAGTTTTGGCCAAGCTGGGTTGCCTGGCTCCTGTGCTTACCCCTATGTTCCCGATTGTTCGGCTAGGTGGTAAAGGGAGCACCTCTATGATTGTTACTGCCGAGTCAGCCGGATATGTACCTCAGACTGGGTGAAGCCGAAAGCTAGCGTTCTTAAGGGAATATTCGGTCGGTGAACTAAAGATGATCTTTTTTTATTATCTATACGCCCCCAGATGTTTTTCCTGCGCCTCTTTTCGCAGAATGGACATGCACTTTAGGGCATGCCTCCCAGGGAAAGGAACCCCTAATGGAACTATTCTCCCTGGAAGATGTTTCTTACTAGCCATGTAATATAACATAACTAGTTGGGCACTTGTCTGTTCACGCACTAATGACCCCTACGCCTGGTCTCCATGCATTCCTCAGTTCTTATATAACCGCATGGGAATTCGGACACACTCCAGACCGTTAGGTCCCGAGGTTGAAGCGAAAAGGTCGGCCATGACAAACAATCTACAATCCGGCTAGAAGGCATTATAAATGTCAATTAAATTACATAGTCATTCTGACTGATTGTATTCCTCTTCAATACCATCTAACAGGCTGTCTAATCTACAGTCCTGCTGGGAATACTTTGCGGCCAATTCTACTTGGCTGTATACTAAGATTACAGGGATCTCCTTCCCATCGGGCCCCACAGGACCGACCTCGGCCATGTGGTTGGGGTCAGCCTTTGTGTACCGCGTCTTCACGATGGCCCAGGCCTCCCTAGCGCCTTGACGGCAGGCCGATATCTTCCACAGTCGGAAGCGCCACCGTGCTCCCTTTAGATTCTCCGCAAGCTCTCCAAGACCTTCGGGCATGGAGATGGATGGCCACAAGGCCTGGGTGACGCCTTGCATCACCTGCCGAACTCGCTCGAGCAGTTGCGAGAGCTTGGGAAGAAGGTCACCCATGGAACCGGGCATCTCCTTTGCAGGACGACCTGTTAGCACACCTACAGACATTACTCTGTTAGTCGACTTCCCTGCCGAACTTTTTTTCAAAGGTTCGTTCAAGCACTTACTAAATATGCCGCGCCGAAGCCGCTGATTCTCCTTAACGGAGTCCAACAGCTGGTCACGAACATCCTTTAGTTCAACGCCCAGCTTGGTGTTGGCATCTTGGAGATCGTTCTTCTCCCGCCTCACCTTTGTCAGCACCTTCTCACCAGCCTTCAGCTGGCGTAGGAGGTGTTGCCTTTCCGGATTCAATCCGGCGCCATCTGCAATTTCATTTGTCAGATTCGCACCCATGTCGTGCTTCGCAAAATGCTTATCTTTCGAAGTGTATATTACCAGAGGGGGTCTCCTTGGGCTCCCCTGCCACGGCTAGTGCGGTCTCAAGTTGGGCTTTGCACTCTTCCAGCTCCTGGGACAGTAGGGAATTCTTTTCTGTAAGAACCTGCATAACAAATGATCCTTAAATCAGTTATTCTAACTGTTTCAAGTCTCGGGGGCTACTGGTATATATATATAATTACCAAAATTTTCTTACCCGTATGTCTTTTACATATTGCTCCGTGGATCTGGCTAGACCATTTTGAGCGGCACGGAGGTACGCATCTCCCGACTTGAAGGCATCTAATGCCTCTTGGGAGAAACAAGCGTCGCGAAGAATTGTCCGGTGACGCCTGTGGTTCATGGCACTCTCCACTTCAGAGTTGGTGGCAGACAACCTGTCCACATCCTCCGTCGGAGGAGCGTTCGGTGTGCGCCTTGTGTTCGCCTCCGCCTCCGGACCAGGCTTTGGAGCCTAGCTGGTGGAGGCACGATTGGCAGCCTCTCCGAATATAGTCCGGCGAGGTCTCTTTTTCCTGAAGAGAGCACGAGTGTTAATATGCCTTAAAGGTATAACACCTGGGATAAGGAGGCGCGTCATACCTTTGCGCTGACGCCTCGGTCCGGACTGCACCTCTTTTCTGCCCACGGGGCCCTGCGGCCCCTCGTTGGCTTGTCGCCGCAGGTTCGGCCTCCCGTCTCAGAAACCTCCCCTGCAAAGCTCGGTTGTAATCAGAAAACTGAAAACACGAGGGGGCGGACCCCTATTCGGGGTACTGGGGCTTCAATCTCAGTTACCTGGGAGGTCGGGATTAGCCCTGGGTAATCGGACGTATTGGCCATCAAGGCGTTGTCCTTGCTCAATTAATGGAACACTCCATCAATCAGCTCCACAGATACGTCTGGATCCTCTTGAGAGGCCGGGTCGAGGGACTGTCCTGGGTCCTCGGGTTGTGGAGGAGGGCTGTTTATTTCTTTAACAGCCTGGCGCAGTTCCTGCGTTGAAGTCGCTAGACTAAATATTTAACAATGGGGATATAAAACGGATGGGCAAGATGTGACCACTTACCCAGCTTGGAGGATTGTACATAGAAAATCCACCCTTTGGGTCGACGCGGAGAAAATCCTCCTCTTCTCCCTTGTACAAAGCGGACAAGGTCTTTGTTAGAGCCGCAGCCGAATCCGACCCCTTACGGCCATAGCGGGTGGTGTCGTCCTCCCCGTTGAAGTCCCACATGGGGTGGCCTCTATACTGTAGCGGCTGCACCCCTCGCATGATGCATGTGGCCATGACCCCGATCATGGTCAGTCTGGAATGAGCTAACAATCTTATCCGGCCCATTAGGTAAATAACGTCCTTGTCACTTTCCCTCTGAGGGCTCCGTGGACGCCAACTTAGGTGCTTCTTTAGTGGAGCACTATTGAACTCAGGGAGGCCGGTCCGAACAGGATCCGGTAGCAGGACGTCCTCTATGTAAAACCATTCCGAAGGCCAGTCCTCAGACGCCTTCTTTGGGGTTCCGGATAGGTATCCGGTCCCGGCGATGCGCCACACTTCGGCTCCGCCCACTTGATATATTGACCCCTTCTTAGAACGGGGCACAAGGCAGAATAGCTCTTTCCACAGCCCGAAATGAGCCTCAACACCCAAAAACAGCTCGCAAAGGGCTACGAAGCCCGCGATATGCAATACGGAGGCAGGCGTAAGATTGTGTAGTTGGAGGCCATAGTACTCCAGTAGCCCCCGGAGAAACGGATGGATTGGAAATCCGATCCCTCTTATTAAATAAGGGACAAGGCATACCCGCTCTCCTTTGGAAGGATTAGGGGCACTCTCCGCTTGCTCTCCGCCATTATAGGTGGCAAGTCCAGCTCGAACCGGGACCATATAGGCCGGGGGAGAAATGTTGGAAATATGACCTAGAGGCAATAATAAAAGCATTATTATTATATTTCCTTGTTCATGATAATTGTCTTTATTCATGCTATAATTGTGTTATCCGAAAATCGTAATACATGTGTGAATACTTAGACACCAACATGTCCCTAGTAAGCCTCTAGTTGACTAGCTCGTTGATCAACAGATAGTCATGGTTTCCTGACTATGGACATTGGATGTCATTGATAACGAGATCACATCATTAGGAGAATGATGTGATGGACAAGACCCAATCCTAAACATAGCACAAGATCGTATAGTTCGTTTGCTAGAGTTTTCCAATGTCAAGTATCTTTTCCTTAGACCATGAGATCGTGTAACTCCCGGATACCGTAGGAGTGCTTTGGGTGTACCAAACGTCACAACGTAACTGGGTGACTATAAAGGTATACTACGAGTATCTCCGAAAGTGTCTGTTGGGTTGACACGGATCAAGACTGGGATTTGTCACTCCGTATGACGGAGAGGTATCACTGGGCCCACTCGGTAATGCATCATCATTATGAGCTCAAAGTAACCAAGTGTCTGGTCACGGGATCATGCATTACGGTACGAGTAAAGTGACTTACCGGTAACGAGATTGAACAAGGTATTGGGATACCGACGATCGAATCTCGGGCAAGTAGCATACCGATTGACGAAGGGAATTGTATACGGGGTTGCTTGAATCCTCGACATCGTGGTTCATCCGATGAGATCATTGAGGAGCATGTGGGAGCCAACATGGGTATCCAGATCCCGCTGTTGGTTATTGACCGGAGAGCGATCTCGGTCATGTCTGCATGTCTCCCGAACCCGTAGGGTCTACACACTTAAGGTTCGATGACGCTAGGATTGTAGGGATATGTATACGTAGTAACCCGAATGTTGTTCGGAGTCCCGGATGAGATCCTGGACGTCACGAGGAGTTCCGGAATGGTCCGGAGGTAAAGAATTATATATAGGAAGTGCTATTTCGGCCGTCGGGACAAGTTTCGGGGTCACCGGTATTGTACCGGGACCACCGGAAGGGTCCCGGGGGTCCACCGGGTGGGGCCACCTATCCCGGAGGGCCCCATGGGCTGAAGTGGGAAGGGATCCAGCCCAAAGTGGTCTGGGGCGCCACTTCCTCTAGGGCCCATGCGCCTAGGGTGGGGGAAACCCTAAAGGGGGGCACCCCCTTGCTTGGGGGCAAGCCCCCCACCCCTTGGCCGCCGCCCCCCTAGGAGATTGCATCTCCTAGGGCCGGCGCCCCCCCTAGGCCCCCCTATATATAGTGGGGGGGATGGAGGACCTCTTACCTTTGCCTTTGGTGCCTCCCTCTCCCTCTCCAACACATCCTCCTCCTCCATAGAGCTTGGCGAAGCCCTGCCGGAGTACTGCAGCTCCATCACCACCACGTCGTCGTGCTGCTGCTGGAGCCATCTTCCTCAACCTCTCCTTCCCCCTTGCTGGATCAAGAAGAAGGAGACGTTATGCTGACCGTACGTGTGTTGAACGCGGAGGTGCCGTCCGTTCGGCGCTAGGATCTCCGGTGATTTGGATCACGTCGAGTACGACTTCCTCATCCCCGTTCTTTGAACGCTTCCGCACATGATCTACAAAGGTATGTAGATGCAATCCAATCACTCGTTGCTAGATGAACTCCTAGATGGATCTTGGTGAAACCGTAGGAAATTTTTTGTTTTTCTACAACGTTCCCCAACAGTGGCATCATGAGCTAGGTCTATGCGTAGTTCTCTTTGCACGAGTAGAACACAATTTGTTGTGGGCGTAGATGTTGTCAACTTTCTTGCCGCTACTAGTCTTATCTTGCTTCAGTGGTATTGTGGGATGAAGCGGCCCGGACCAACCTTACACGTACGCTTACATGAGACTGGTTCCACCGACTAACATGCACAAGTTGCATAAGGTGGCTGGCGGGTGTCTGTCTCTCCCACTTTAGTTGGAGCGGATTCGATGAAAAGGGTCCTTATGAATGGTAAATAGAAGTTGACAAATCACGTTGTGGCTTTCACGTAGGTAAGAAAACGTTCTTGCTAGAACCCTATTGCAGCCACGTAAAACTTGCAACAACAATTAGAGGACATCTAACTTGTTTTTGCAGCAAGTGTTCTGTGATGTGATATGGCCAAAGTTGTGATGAATGATGAATGATATATATATATGTGATGTATGAGATGTTCATGCTATTGTAATAGGAATCACGACTTGCATGTCGATGAGTATGACAACCGGCAGGAGCCATAGGAGTTGTCTTTATTTTTTGTATGACCCGCGTGTCATTGAGAAACGCCATGTAAATTACTTTACTTTATTGCTAAACGCGTTAGCCGTGGTAGTAGAAGTAATAGTTGGCGAGCAACTTCATGGAGACACGATGATGGAGATCATGATGATGGAGATCATGGTGTCATGCCGGTGACAAGATGATCATGGAGCCCCAAGATGGAGATCAAAGGAGCTATGTGATATTGGCCAGATCATGTCACTATTATTGTTTGATTGCATGTGATGTTTAGCATGTTTCTGCATCTTGTTTACTTAGAACGACGGTAGTAAATAAGATGATCCCTCATAATAATTTCAAGAAAGTGTTCCCCCTAACTGTGCACCGTTGCGACAGTTCGTTGTTTCGAAGCACCACGTGATGATCGGGTGTTAGATTCTAACGTTCACATACAACGGGTGTAAGACAGATTTACACATGCAAACACTTAGGTTGACTTGACGAGCCTAGCATGTACAGACATGGCCTCGGAACACAGAAGACCGAAAGGTCGAGCATGAGTCGTATAGAAGATACGATCAACATGAAGATGTTCACCGATGTTGACTAGACCGTCTCACGTGATGATCGGACACGGCCTAGTTAACTCGGATCATGTTATACTTAGATTACTGAAGGGATGACTATCTAAGTGGGAGTTCATTGAATAATTTGATTAGATGAACTTAATTATCATGAACTTAGTCTAAAATTTTTACAATATGTCTTGTAGATCAAATGGCCAACGTAGTCCTCAACTTCAACGCGTTCCTAGAGAAAACCAAGCTGAAAGACGATGGCAGCAACTACACGGACTGGGTCCGGAACCTGAAGATCATCCTCATAGCTGCCAAGAAAGATTATGTCCTACAAGCACCGCTAGGTGACGCACCTGTTCTCCCTGCAGAACAAGACGTTATGAACGCTTGGCAGGCACGTACTGATGACTACTCCCTGTTCAGTGCGGCATGCTTTACAGCTTAGAGCCAGGGCTCCAAAAGCATTTTGAGAGACACGGAGCATATGAGATGTTCGAAGAGCTGAAAATGGTTTTCCAAGCTCATGCCCGGGTCGAGAGATATCAAGTCTCCGACAAGTTCTTCAGCTGTAAGATGGAGGAAAACAGTTCTGTCAGTGAGAACATACTCACTATGTCTGGGTTGCATAACCGCTTGACTCAGTTGGGAGTTAATCTCCCGGATGACGCGGTCATTGACAGAATCCTTCAGTCGCTTCCACCGAGCTACAAGAGCTTTGTGATGAACTTCAATATGCAGGGGATGGAAAAGACCATTCCTGAAGTATTTGCAATGCTGAAATCAGCAGAGGTAGAAGTCAAAAAGGAACATCAAGTGTTGATGGTGAATAAAACCACTAAGTTCAAGGGCAAGGGTAAGAAAGCCTTCAAGAAGTACGGCAAGGGAGTTGCCGCGCCCGGCAAGCAAGCTGCCGGGAAGAAGCCAAAGAATGGACCCAAGCCCGAGACTGAGTGCTTTTATTGCAAGGGAAGTGGTCACTGGAAGCGGAACTGCCCCAAATACTTAGCGGACAAGAAGGCCGGCATCACGAAAGGTATATGTGATATACATGTAATTGATGTGTACCTTACCAGTACTCGTAGTAGCTCCTGGGTATTTGATACCGGTGCGGTTGCTCACATTTGTAACTCAAAACAGGAGCTGCGGAATAAGCGGAGACTGGCGAAGGACGAGGTAACGATGCGCGTCGGGAATGGTTCCAAGGTCAATGTGATCGCCGTTGGCACGCTACCTCTACATTTACCTTCGGGATTAGTTTTAAACCTTAATAATTGTTATTTAGTGCCAGCTTTGAGCATGAACATTGTATCAGGATCTCGTTTAATTCGAGATGGCTACTCATTTAAATCCGAGAATAATGGTTGTTCTATTTATATGAGAGATATGTTTTATGGTCATGCTCCGATGGTGAATGGTTTATTCTTAATGAATCTCGAGCGTAATGCTACACATGTTCATAGTGTGAGTACCAAAAGATGTAAGATTGATAATGATAGTCCCACATACTTGTGGCACTGCTGCCTTGGTCACATAGGTGTCAAACGCATGAAGAAGCTCCATGCTGATGGACTTTTAGAGTCTCTTGATTACGAATCATTTGACACATGCGAACCATGCCTCATGGGTATAATGACCGAGACTCCGTTCTCAGGAACAATGGAGCAAGCAACCAACTTATTGGAAATCATACATACTGATGTGTGCGGTCCAATGAGTGTTGAGGCTTGCGGTGGCTATCGTTATGTTCTCACCCTCACTGATGACTTGAGTAGATATGGGTATGTCTACTTAATGAAACACAAGTCTGAGACCTTTGAAAAGTTCAAGGAATTTCAGAGTGAGGTTGAGAATCAACGTGGCAGGAAAATCAAGTTCCCGCGATCAGATCGTGGAGGAGAATACTTGAGTCACGAGTTTGGCACACACTTAAGAAAATGTGGAATAGTTTCACAACTCACGCCGCCTGGAACACCTCAGCGTAATGGTGTGTCCGAACGTCGTAATCGCACTCTATTAGATATGGTGCGATCTATGATGTCTCTTACCGATTTATCGCTATCTTTTTGGGGCTATGCTTTAGAGACTGCCGCATTCACTTTAAATAGGGCTCCGTCGAAATCCGTTGAGACGACACCGTATGAATTATGGTTTGGGAAGAAACCTAAGCTGTCGTTTCTAAAAGTTTGGGGATGCGATGCTTATGTCAAGAAATTTCAACCTGAAAATCTCGAACCCAAGTCGGAACAATGCGTCTTCATGGGATACCCTAAAGAAACTATTGGGTATACCTTCTACCTCAGATCCGAAGGCAAGATCTTTGTAGCCAAGAATGGATCCTTTCTAGAGAAAGAGTTTCTCTCGAAAGAAGTAAGTGGGAGGAAATTAGAACTTGATGAAGTATTACCTCTTGAACCGGAAAATGGCGCAACTCAAGAAAATGTTCCTGAGGTGCCTGCACCGACTAGAGAGGAAGTTAATGATGATGATCATGAAACTTCAGATCAAGTTGCTACTGAACTTCGTAGGTCCACAAGGACACGTTCCGCACCAGAGTGGTACGGCAACCCTGTCTTGGAAATCATGTTGTTAGACAACGGTGAACCTTCGAACTATGAAGAAGCGATGGTGGGCCCGGATTCCGAAAAATAGCTAGAAGCCATGAAATCCGAGATAGGATCCATGTATGAAAACGAAGTATGGACTTTGACTGACTTGCCTGTTGAGCGGCGAGCCATAGAAAATAAATGGATCTTTAAGAAGAAGACAGACGCGGATGGTAATGTGACCATCTATAAAGCTCGGCTTGTCGCTAAGGGTTATTGACAAGTTCAAGGGGTTGACTACGATGAGACTTTCTCACCGGTAGCGAAGCTAAAGTCTGTCCGAATCATGTTAGCAATTGCCGCATTCTATGATTATGAGATATGGCAAATGGACGTCAAAACGACATTCCTTAATGGTTTCCTTAAGGAAGAATTGTATATGATGCAGCCGGAAGGTTTTGTCGATCCTAAGAATGCTGACAAGGTGTGCAAGCTCCAACGCTCGATTTATGGGCTGGTGCAAGCATCTCGGAGTTGGAACATTCGCTTTGATGAGATGATCAAAGCGTTTGGGTTTACGCAGACTTATGGAGAAGCCTGTGTTTACAAGAAAGTGAGTGGGAGCTCTCTAGCATTTCTCATATTATATGTAGATGACATACTTTTGATGGGAAATGATATAGAACTCTTGAACAGCATTAAGGCCTACTTGAATAAGAGTTTTTCAATGAAGGACCTTGGAGAAGCTGCATATATATTAGGCATCAAGATCTATAGAGATAGATCAAGACGCCTCATAGGTCTTTCACAAAGCACATACCTTGATAAGATATTGAAGAAATTCAATATGGATCAGTCTAAGAAGGGGTTCTTGCCTGTGTTACAAGGTGTGAAATTGAGCTCAGCTCAATGTCCGACCACAGCAGAAGATATAGAAGAGATGAGTGTCATCTCCTATGCCTCAGCCATAGGTTCTATTATGTATGCCATGCTGTGTACCAGACCTGATGTAAACCTTGCCGTAAGTTTGGTAGGAAGGTACCAAAGTAATCCCGGCAAGGAACACTGGACAGCGGTCAAGAATATCCTGAAATACCTGAAAAGGACTAAGGAAATGTTTCTCGTTTATGGAGGTGACGAAGAGCTCGTCGTAAAAGGTTACGTCGACGCTAGCTTCGAGACAGATCTGGATGACTCCAAGTCACAAACCGGATACGTGTATATTTTGAATGGTGGGGCAGTAAGCTGGTGCAGTTGCAAGCAGAGCGTCGTGGCGGGATCTACATGTGAAGCGGAGTACATGGCAGCCTCGGAGGCAGCGCATGAAGCAATTTGGGTGAAGGAGTTCATCACCGACCTAGGAGTCATACCCAATGCGTCGGGGCCAATCAAACTCTTCTGTGACAACACTGGAGCTATTGCACTTGCCAAGGAGCCCAGGTTTCACAAGAAGACAAGGCACATCAAGCGTCACTTCAACTCCATTCGTGAAAATGTTCAAGATGGAGACATAGATATTTGTAAAGTACATACGGACCTGAATGTAGCAGATCCGTTGACTAAACCTCTCCCTAGAGCAAAACATGATCAATACCAGAATTCCATGGGTGTTCGATTCATCACAATGTAACTAGATTATTGACTCTAGTGCAAGTGGGAGACTGTTGGAAATATGCCCTAGAGGCAATAATAAAAGCATTATTATTATATTTCCTTGTTCATGATAATTGTATTTATTCATGCTATAATTGTGTTATCCGGAAATCGTAATACATGTGTGAATACTTAGACACCAACATGTCCCTAGTAAGCCTCTAGTTGACTAGCTCGTTGATCAACAGATAGTCATGGTTTCCAGACTATGGACATTGGATGTCATTGATAACGAGATCACATCATTAGGAGAATGATGTGATGGACAAGACCCAATCCTAAACATAGCACAAGATCGTATAGTTCGTTTGCTAGAGTTTTCCAATGTCAAGTATCTTTTCCTTAGACCATGAGATCGTGTAACTCCCGGATACCGTAGGAGTGCTTTGGGTGTACCAAATGTCACAACGTAACTGGGTGACTATAAAGGTATACTACGGGTATCTCCGAAAGTGTCTGTTGGGTTGACACGGATCAAGACTGGGATTTGTCACTCCGTATGACGGAGAGGTATCACTGGGCCCACTCGGTAATGCATCATCATTATGAGCTCAAAGTGACCAAGTGTCTGGTCACGGGATCATGCATTACGGTACGAGTAAAGTGACTTGCCGGTAACGAGATTGAACAAGGTATTGGGATACCGACGATCGAATCTCGGGCAAGTAGCATACCGATTGACGAAGGGAATTGTATACGGGGTTGCTTGAATCCTCGACATCGTGGTTCATCCGATGAGATCATCGAGGAGCATGTGGGAGCCAGCATGGGTATCCAGATCCGGCTGTTGGTTATTGACCGGAGAGCGATCTCGGTCATGTCTACATGTCTCCTGAACCCGTAGGGTCTACACACTTAAGGTTCGGTGACGCTAGGATTGTAGGGATATGTATATGCAGTAACCCGAATATTGTTCGGAGTCCCGAATGAGATCCCGGACGTCACGAGGAGTTCCGGAATGGTCCGGAGGTAAAGAATTATATATAGGAAGTGCTATTTCGGCCGTCGGGACAAGTTTCGGGGTCACCGGTATTGTACCGGGACCACCGGAACGGTCCCGGGGGTCCACCGGGTGGGGCCACCTATCCCGGAGGGCCCCATGGGCTGAAGTGGGAAGGGATCCAGCCCAAAGTGGGCTGGGGCGCCACTTCCTCTAGGGCCCATGCGCCTAGGGTGGGGGAAACCCTAAAGGGGGCGCCCCCTTGCTTGGGGGGCAAGCCCCCCACCCCTTGGCCGCCGCCCCCCTAGAAGATTGCATCTCCTAGGGCCGGTGCCCCCCCTAGGCCCCCCTATATATAGTGGGGGGATGGAGGACCTCTTACCTTTGCCTTTGGTGCCTCCCTCTCCCTCTCCAACACATCCTCCTCCTCCATAGAGCTTGGCGAAGCCCTGCCGGAGTACTGCAGCTCCATCACCACCACGCCGTCGTGCTGCTGCTGGAGCCATCTTCCTCAACCTCTCCTTCCCCCTTGCTAGATCAAGAAGAAGGAGACGTTACGCCGACCGTACGTGTGTTGAACGCGGAGGTGCCGTCCGTTCGGCGCTAGGATCTCCGGTGATTTGGATCACGTCGAGTACGACTTCCTCATCCCCGTTCTTTGAACGCTTCCGCGCGTGATCTACAAAGGTATGTAGATGCAATCCAATCACTCGTTGCTAGATGAACTCCTAGATGGATCTTGGTCAAACCGTAGGAAAATTTTTGTTTTTCTGCAACGTTCCCCAACAAGAAATCCCTTGGTCTGGAGCTCCACTAGCTCGCTGTGCGGGACGGAACACCTCTTCCAATCTCCAAGCTGAGAGCTGGAAGGGCGAGAGGAGGAGATGCGGCGGCCGGCCATGATGGAATGGACCTCTGTCGGATACGCTCTGATGAATACTCGCGGAAGGAAGAAGGTGTGGTTTGAATCTAAATCCTCGTCCCCTTAAATAGGCGGCTCATTTATGCGTCTAGGGGTGTGGATGTAAAAACACTCAGACTTTTCGTATTCGTTTGACACGTGGGAGACGGCCATTATTGGGCGTAGAAACCAAGGAGCGCAACATTTACAAGAAACCGGACTTTATTCAACAGGTACACGAAATTTGGAGGAGAACCCGCCTTGCAATGCCGAAGACAATCTGCGCGCCAGACTAATCGTCATTGAAGCCTGGTTCGGGGGTTACTGAGGGAGTCCTAGATTAGGGGGTGTCCGGATAGCCGGACTATACCTTCAGCCGGACTCCAGGACTATGAAGATACAAGATTGAAGACTTCGTCCCGTGTCCGGGAGGGACTTTCCTTGGCGTGGAAGGCAAGGTTGGCGATACGGATATGTAGATCTCCTACCATTGTAACCGACTTTGTGTAACCCTAACCCTCTCCGGTGTCTATATAAACCGGAGGGTTTTAGTCCGTAGGACAACATACACAACAATCATACCATAGGCTAGCTTCTAGGGTTTAGCCTCTCCGATCTCGTGGTAGATCTACTCTTGTACTACCCATATCATCAATATTAATCAAGCAGGACGTAGGGTTTTACCTCCATCAAGAGGGCCCGAACCTGGGTAAAACTTTGTATCCCTTGCCTCCTGTTACCATCCGGCCTAGACGCACAGTTCGGGACCCCCTACCCGAGATCCGCCGGTTTTGACACCGACAGTGAGATTTTTGAATTGAGCCCTATAAACCGGAAAGGAGGAAGTATGTTACTACCTCTATAGTGAGGAGTAACATAAGTGTGGTAACATACAACACTTCATTTATTAGGCTATATACTCATCTTGCCTTGATATGTGTTATGTTGCTCATACTATTAGTAACTAGCTATGTTACCACTTTTCTTTCTTTATCCATTTATTGCTTGTTATATCATCTATTTTATTTAGATATGTGTGATATTACTACCTATGTTACTTCCACTGTGGATAGTCTTACATGAGAGCCCATTACCCTCACTTTTTATGTCTCTCTTCTTCACGTACGTAAAATTGTCATGTAAACTGGTTATAAGCCTACTATAATACTTACTCTTAGACCTATGAACCAAAGTAGCAAAACCAATACACGTTCGATTTATTTTGCAATAAATTAACGGCACATTGTAGTCAAAACACGACAAGCAGCTCACCTTCTCAGAGAATCTCCAACAGCCGCGCTAAACAAGCATCGCGCCGCAAATTTTGCATTTTAGCATGCGCGCAACCTGTAGACAAGCTCTAGCGGGCGTGCAATAACCGCGCGCGCGGCATATGTAGTTGGGCACGCGGTCCGAAACGTCAACTCGCGCTGTGTATTTGGGGCGCGGGCTTCCGCGTGCGGCACACACGAGCGCTCGCGCCGCACTCTCTCCTTCCCGCCGCCTTCGCCCCGCGCACGCCGGCGCCGGCGAACTTGACCCGATGGACGCACGCGCCGGCACCCCGCTCACCCCATTCTATAGCCGCGACCCCTCCCCCGCCGGCGCGATGGGAGGAATGTCTTCCGGTGTGCCTCCTCACACACATTCTCACAAAAATGCTGTCAAAAATCTTGCCAACACCGTCGGAGTTTCACGTGATGCAGTGCGCGATGAGGAGGAGGAGGAAGAATCATCTTCGGAGGAGGAAGAATCGTCTTCCAAAGATGAGGACGAAGAAGAGGACGAGGCTTGATGTGTCTTTCGTTTGTGTCATGAACTTGGTTTGCATTTTGAATTTGGTTGGATGAACTTGTGGGCATGAATTTTCATTCATCAACTTGTTTGTGTGAAATTTATATGTCATGTTCATTGCATTTTGAAGGTTTCAAATTCAATTTGTGTCTGAAATGCAACATATACAATGCCCCAGTGAGTTACGCGCGCTACATTTTTTACGTGCTGCATTTTAACACGACAGTTGAAGCCAGCGCTGCCGGCCTCGCAAAACAAAACAAAAGCGCGCGGCAAAGTAATTTTTTACACGCAGCGCATAGCGCGGTTGTTGAAGATGCTCGCACCGCGCGGCTGTTGAAGATGCTCTCACGTGCCCGCTCTCTGCCCCACGCATGCACCCATGCATGCATGCATGCGCCAAGCACACCACCCAGCCCACGCATCCATGGATGCATGCCCGACGCAATTAGCGTGGTATTAAAGCTTCTTCTTTTTAGGCGCTGCCAAACTGCTTTTTAGGCTGGTTTTTTTGGTAGCTTAAAAAATAAACTGCCGTTCTTCAGTTTTAAAAAATAAGCCGTCGTCAACGTGTCAATCTAAATGAACGGCGTTTTTATTCACTTTTTGTTTGTTTGGATTAGTCGCCCGCTCAGTGTCCGTCTTCTTTTTGATTTGAGTCGACAGTGTGTCCAACGCGCCGAGCCATATTTGCCGGCATGGCCGGCTGGCCGCCCTCTTTCAACAAATACACACATATTTTGCATTATTTCACAAGCAAATATAGAGTTTCACAACCAATTTCACAAGCAAATATAGAGTTTCACAACCAAATATAAAGCATAGTTTCACAACCAAATAAAGCATAGTTTTACAAGCCAAATAAAAATTAAATTGTCTCATAGTTTTACATGCCAAATAAAAAAATTCATCTATTGGTTGTCAACATGAGCTGACGTATGCTCGCCAAATCATTTTGCAGCTGCATGTGAGTTTCTCAATCATGCATTTAATGATGAAGTTAGGTGAACTGTTCAAACGTTGCCGCTCCTCTATGCTTAGGCACAAAATTCTCACCCTAAAACTGAAGTCCTTGATCATACATACGTTCCGTACGCTCATCTTCTATGATCATATTGTGCATGATCACACAAGTAGTCATCACCTCCCACAGCTTCTTCGTGCTCCAAGTCCTAGTAGGATACCGAACGATGCCCCATCGAGATTGCAAAACACCAAAGGCACGCTCGACGTCCTTCCTAGCACTCTCTTGCTCTTGGAAAAATCTTTTCTTCTTCCCTCCGATAGGGTTGGGGATTGTCTTCACAATAGTGGTCCACTAAGGTTAGATACCGTCACCTAGGTAGTATCCTTTGTCGTAGTTATGAATGTTAATGGTAACATTCAACGACGAGTTGTTGCCCTCGGCAAGCCTTGCAAACACCGGCGAGCGCCGAAGCACATTGATATCATTGTGTGATCCGGTCATGCCAAAGAAAGAGTGCCAGATCTTGAGATCTTGTGATGCCACGGCCTTAAGTATGACAGTACAAGTCCTCACATGGCCCTTATACTGCCCTTGTCAAGCAGAAGGACAGTTCTTCCACTCCCAATGCATGCAGTCTATGCTGCCAAGCATCCCTGGGAAGCCCCTGTTGGCATTCATTGCCAACAAGCGGACTGTATCTTGAGAGTCGGCTCTCTCAAGTACTCAGGGCCAAGCACATCAATCACATCCTTGCAGAACTTGTAGATGGAGTCTAGGCATGTAGTCTCGCTCATACAGACGTACTCATCAATGAGATCACCGGGCACCCCGTATGCAAGCATCCGGACGGCTGCAGTGCATTTCTGATAAGATGAGAAGCCAACCTTTCCAACGACATCCTCTTTGCACTCGGAATAGTCATCGTATCCGACCACTCCCTCTCTAATGCAGTTGAAAAGATGCCTACTCATACGAAAATGCCGCCGGAATTTCTAATGTCTGAACAGCGGGTTGGTTGTGTCAAAGTAGTCCTTCCAAAGAAGGAAATGACCGCTCTCTCGGTTGCGATTCAATGCCAGAAGGTGCTCCGAGATGGAGCCACAGAAGAATGGCCGTTAGTTGTTAAGGTGGCGATGGACCAACACGACAACCAAGATCTCCTCCTCCTCATCGGACGAGGAATCATCAGAGTCACAAAGGAAATTATGGAAAAAGAACTCGTCAGCCGAGTCCATTTTGTACCGACAGTTTGGGCGTCAATGAAGGAGCCGGCCGGCGAAGGGAGGCGTGCCTCCCTTGGACCAGGTGGCTGGCCTGTAGGCGTCCGACGAGCGTGCCAGCGTCCGACGAGCTTGCCGACGTCAGGATGAAGGAGCTGGCCAGGGCGGCGAGGCGGCTTCCTTCTTGCGATGGGGGTCGGGGAGGTGGGGGTGGGAAGCTTTGGTGCCCCGGCGGCGAGATGGTGTTGGCGGCACGTGGGAGGTGGCGGCCTTGGGGGAGATATGTGATAACCCACAAGTACAGGGGATTAGTTGTAGCCTCTTTCGATCAGTAAGAGTGTCGAACCAAACGAGGAGCTAAAGGTAGAACAAATATTCCCTCAAGTTCTATCGACCATCGATACAACTCTACGCACGCTTAACATTCGCTTTACCTAGAACAAGTATGAAACTAGAACTACTTTGTAGGTGTTGTAGGATAGATTCGCAAGATAATAAAGAGAACATAAATAAAAACTAGGGGCTGTTTAGATAAATAAACAATTAAGTTAGTATAGCGAGTGTGGAAAAGTGGTGGTAGGAGTTGCGGAATTGTACCTAAGCAATTGTACCCAGAGGGGCCGGCTTCTAGCAGGCGGCCCCAAACGCCCTCAAAGTCTGAGCCACCATGAATGCGATGAAACGAGGCGTGGCTACAGAGAAGCCTGCCACCCTCGAATCCAGGGCGGGTCGTGGCTACAGTGCGTCGTACCGGCTGGTGATCTCCCGCGCGGTGCGGCACTGTAGCCCCTCCGCCCATGACATTACCCAAGATAGAACGGGCCTAGCTCCCACGACGGGCTGTCGGTACAGCCCGCAGGCGGCGGGTCCTACCATCCTATGGAAAGCCAGAAGGTGGCAGGCTCAGCTAGCCGTCTAGGGGAGAGGCCGGCTTCCAGCAGGCGGCCCTCCCCTTCTTAAGAGTTTGTGCACCGTCAGCCAGGAGAAATAGGGAATGGCTACAGTAAATGACCACCACGCGGCGGGACTGTAGCCACACCTTCCCCGACGAAGCAAGCGTCATTAGAAGCACAACTATAGTGATGAGCTGCCGGCAAGGCCCGCAAGCGGTGGGCGCGTCCTGTTGGCCGAGTACAAGACAGCCGGCGGGGCCCACTAGTCGGCAGGCCCCAGCTGCCAGTGGAGAAGCCGGCCACAAGAGACACTGATGGCCTGGGCCTACGCCCGGTCAGATTACCATTGTACCCCTGGGGGTAGGCCTATATAAACCCCCCAAGGCACCCATGCAAAGGGTTCAGATTCTTAGAGAAACACAAACACACACATAGAGAGAGAGGGAGCTAGGGCTAGCCTTGTTCTTCTTCCTTGTCCAGAGAAACAGCTCAAGGAGCAATCTTGTATCCACTCTTATTGAGTTAGTGATCATGCGGAGACCCCGCAGAGCAGGACTAGGGGTGTTATCTCCTAGCAGAGCCCCGAACCTGGGTAAGATCCGTCGGCGTGCATGTCTTCGCCTCATCCCATTTCCTGGCACCGGCGACGTCTTATTAGCCCCCTCCATGATAAGCTATCCTTTGGCATATGTCGCACGAACCCCTGACATTCCCTTTCCCAGCATTCTTTCATTAATTTCATGTCCGCGTTCTAGTCTTCAGTTATGTCTAACCTTGCTACCTCTTGAGCACTGCATTGGTTTTCCCCGAAGAGGAAGGGATGATGCAGCAAAGTAGCGTAAGTATTTCCCTTAGTTTTTAAGAACCAAGATATCAATCCAGTAGGAGGCTACGCGCGAGTCCCTCGTACTTGCACAAAATAAATAAATCCTCGCAACCAACGCGAATAGGGGTTGTCAATCCCTACACGTCCACTTATGAGAGTGAGATTTGATAGATATGATACGATAATATTTTTGGTATTTTTGTGATAAAGATGCAAATTAAATTAAAGGCAAAGTAAAAAGTAAAGGAAATAACTAAGTAGTAGGAGATTAATATGATAAAGATAGACCCGGGGGTCATAGTTTCACTAGTGGCTTCTCTCGAGAGCATAAGTATTCTACGGTGGGTGAACAAATTACTGTTGAGCAATTGACGGAATTGAGCATAGTTATGAGAATATTTAGGTATGATCATGTATATAGGCATCACGTCCGAGACAAGTAGACCGACTCCTGCCTGCATCTACTACTATTACTCCATTCATCGACCGCTATCCATCATGCATCTAGAGTATTAAGTTAAAAACAGAGTAACGCCTTAAGCAAGATGACATGATGTAGAGGGATAGACTCATGCAATATGATAAAAACCCCATCTTGTTATCCTTGATGGCAACAATACAATACGTACCTTGCTGCCCCTACTATCACTGGCAAAGGATACCGCAAGATTGAACCCAAAGCTAAGCACTTCTCCCATTGCAAGAAAGATCAATCTAGTAGGCCAAACCAAACTAATAATTCGAAGAGACTTGCAAAGATAACCAATCATACATAAAAGAATTCAGAGAAGATTCAAATATTGTTCATAGATAGACTTGATCATAAACCCACAATTCATCGGTCTCAACAAACACACCGCAAAAAGAAGATTATATCTAATAGTTCTCCACAAGAGAGGGGGAGAACATTGTTTTGAGATCCAAAAATAAAGAAGAAGCCATCTAGCTAATAACTATGGACCCGTAGGTCTGAGATAAACTACTCACACTTCATCGGAGGGGCTATGGTGTTGATGTAGAAGCCCTCCGTGATCGATGCCCCCTCCAGCGAAGCTCCGGAACAGGCCCCAGGATGGGATCTCGTGGATACATAAAGTTACGGTGGTGGAATTAGGGTTTTGGCTCCGTCTCTGATCGTTTGGGGGTACGTAGGTATATATAGGAGGAAGGAGTACGTCGGTGGAGCAATAGGGGGCCCACGAGGGTGGAGGGCGCGCCTGGTGGGGGTAGGCGCGCCCCCCTACCTCGTGGCCTCCTCTTTCGTGTCTTGACGTAGGGTCCAAGTCTCCCGGGTCTTGTTTGTTGAGAAAATCACGTTCCCGAAGGTTTCATTCCGTTTGGACTCCGTTTGATATTCCTTTTCTTCGAAACCCTAAAACAGGCAAAAAACAGCAATTCTGGACTGGACCTTCAGTTAATAGATTATTCCCAAAAATAATATAAAAGTGGATAATTAAGCCCAATAATGTCCAAAACAGTAGATAATATAGCATGGAGCAATCAAAAATTATAGATACGTTGGAGACGTATCAAGCATCCCCAAGCTTAATTCCTGCTCGTCCTCGAGTAGGTAAATGATAAAAACAGAATTTTTGATGCGGAGTGCTACTTGGCATAATTTTAATGTAATTCTTCTTAATTGTAGCATGAATATTCAGATCCGAAAGATTCAAGACAAAAGTTCATATTGACATAAAAATAATAATACTTCAAGCATACTAACTAAGAAATTATGTCTTCTCAAAATAACATGGCCAAAGAAAGTTCATCCCTACAAAATCATATAGTTTAGTCATGTTTCATTTTCGTCACACAAAAATGCTCTCATCATGCACAACCCCGATGACAAGCCAAGCAATTGTTTCATACTTTAGTAATCTCAAACCTATAAACTTTCACGCAATATATGAGCGCGAGCCATGGACATAGCACTATAGGTGAAATAGAATATAATGAGGGGGGTTATGTGGAGAAGACAAAAAAAGAGAAAGTCTCACATCAACGAGGCTAATCAATGAGCTATGGAGATGCCCATCTATTGATGTTAATACAAGGAGTAGGAATTGCCATGCAACGGATGCACTAGAGCTATAAATATATGAAAGCTCAACAAAAGAAACTAAGTGGGTGTGTATCCAACTTGCTTGCTCACGAAGACCTAGGGCACTTGAGGAGGCCCATTGTTGGAATATACAAGACAAGTTCTATAATGAAAATTCCCACTAGTATATGAAAGTGATAAAACAAGAGACTCTCTATCAAGAAGATTACGGTGCTACTTTGAAGCACAAGTGTGGCAAATGATAGTAACATTGTCCCTTCTCTCTTTTTCTCTCATTTTTTTGGGCCTTCTCTTTTTTTGGCCTTTCTCTTTTTTATAATTCCTCACTTGGGACAATGCTCTAGAAAATGATGATCATCACACTTCTATTTATTTACAACTCAATGATTACAACTCGATACTAGAACAAAAGATGACTCTATATGAATGCCTCCGGCGGTGTACCGGGATATGCAATGGACCAAGAGTGACATGTATGAAAGAATTATGAACGGTGGCTTTGCCACAAATACTATGTCAACTACATGATCATGCTAAGCAATATGACAATGATGAATGTGTCATTATAAACGGAATGGTGGAAAGTTGCATGGCAATATATCTCGGAATGGCTATGGAAATGCCATAATAGGTAGGTATGGTGGCTGTTTTGAGAAAGATATAAGGAGGTTTTTGTGTGAAAGAGTGTATCATATCACGGGGTTTGGATGCACCGGTGAAGTTTGCGCCAACTCTCAATGTGAGAAAGGGCAATGCACGGTACCAAAGAGGGTAGCAATGATGGAAGGGTGAGAGTGCGTATAATCCATGAATTCAACATTAGTCATAAGGAACTCACATACTTATTCCAAAAATCTACAAGTCATCAAAAACCTCGGCACTATGCGCATCCTCCTAGGGGGATAGATTGGTAGGAAAAGACCATCGCTCGTCCCCGACCGCCACTCATAAGGAGGACAATCAAATAACACCTCATGTTTCAAATTTGTTACACAACGTTTACCATACGTGCATGCTACGGGACTTGCAAACTTCAACACAAGCATTTCTCAATTTCACAACTACTCAACTAGCATGACTTTGATATTATTACCTCCATATCTCAAAACAATCATCAAGCATCAAACTTCTCTTAGTATTCAAAACACTTATAAGAAAATTTTCTTATTAATCTTGTATACCTAGCATATTAGGATTTTAAGTAAATTACCATGCTATTTAAGACTCTCAAAATAATCTAAGTGAAGCATGAGAGATCAATAGTTTCTATAAAACGAATACACCACCGTGCTCTAAAAGATATAAGTGAAGTACTAGAGCAAAACTATATAACTCAAAAGATATAAGCGAAGCACATAGAGTATTCTAACAAATTCTAAATCATGTATGGCTCTCTCAAAAGGTGTGTACAGCAAGGATGATTGTGGTAAACTAAAAAGTAAAGACTCAAATCATACAAGACGCTCCAAACAAAACACATATCATGTGGCGAATAAAAATATAGCTCCAAGTAAAGTTACCGATAGAAGTAGACGAAAGAGGGGATGCCTTCCGGGGCATCCCCAAGCTTTGGCTTTTAGGTGTCCTTAGATTATCTTGGGGGTGCCATGGGCATCCCCAAGCTTAGGCTCTTGCCACTCCTTGTTCCATAATCCATCAAATCTTTAGCCAAAACTTGAAAACTTCACAACACAAAACTTAAAGTAGAAAATCTCGTGAACTCCGTTAGCGAAAGAAAACAAAAGACCACTTCAAGGTACTGTAATGAACTCATTCTTTATTTATATTGGTGTTATACCTACTGTATTCCGACTTCTCTACGATTTATAAACTATTTTACTAGCCATAGATTCATAAAAATAAGCAAACAACACACGAAAAACAGAATCTGTCAAAAACAGAACAGTCTATAGTAATCTGTAGCTAGCGCAAGATCTGGAACCCCAAAAATTTCTAAAATAAATTTCTGGACGTGAGGAATTTATCCATTAATCATCTGCAAAAATAATTAACTAAATAGCACTTTCCAAATAAAAATGGCAGTAGTTCTCATGAGCGCTAAAGTTTCTGTTTTTTACAGCAAGTTTAACAAGACTTTTCCCAAGTCTTCCCAACGGTTCTACTTGGCACAAACACTAATTAAACACAAAAAACACAACCAAAACAGAGGCTAGATAAATTATTTATTACTAAACAGGAGCAAAAAGCAAGGAATAAAAATAAAATTGGGTTGCCTCCCAACAAGCATTATCGTTTAACGTCCCTAGCTAGGCATAACAAGCAAGGATAGATCTAGGTATTGCCATCTTTGGTAGGCAATCCATAAGTGGCTCTCATAATAGATTCATAAGGTAATTTAATTTTCTTTTTAGGAAAGTGTTTCATGCCTTTCCTCAATGGAAATTGGAATCTAATATTTCCTTCCTTCATATCAATAATTGCACCAATCATTCTAAGGAAAGGTCTACCAAAAATAATAGGACATGAAGGATTGCAATCTATGTCAAGAACAATAAAATCTACGGGCATATAATTCCTATTTGCAACAATAAGAACATCATTAATTCTTCCCATAGGTTTCTTAATAGTGAAATCCGCAAGGTGCAAGTTTAGAGAGAAATTATCAAAATCACGTAAACCTAACAAATCACATAAAATTTTTGGAATCGTGGAAACACTAGCATAAAGTTTTCTAGGGATAGAAACTTCCAATTCAAGTTTTTCTTCATAAGATTGCATCAAGGCATCAATGATATGTTTAGTAAACGCTTTATTTTGGCTGTAAGCGTGAGGAGAATTTAGCACGGATTGTAACAAGGAAATACAATCAATCAAAGAGCAATTTTCATAGTTAAATTCCTTGAAATCCATAATAGTGGGTTTAGCAACATCTAGGGTTTTAATTCCATCAATCCCACTTTTATCAATTTTAGCATCAAGATCAACAAATTCTGAATTCTTGGAACGCCTTCTAGGTAAAGGTGGATCATATTCAGTCCCATCATTATCAAGATTCATATTGCAAAACAAAGATTTAAAAGGGGACACATCAATATCTTCATCTTTATTTTCATAGGAACTAGGAGAACACGCTCTTATAAAGACATCTTTCTTAGCACGCATCCTAGCGGTTCTTTTTTTGCACTCATCAATGGAAATTCTCATGGCTTTGAGAGACTCATTGATACCATGCTTAGGTGGAATAGATCTAAGTTTTAAAGAATCAACATCAAGAGAAATTCTATCAATGTTCCTAGCCAAATCATTAATCTTAAGCAATTTTTCTTCAATCAAAGCATTAAAATTCTTTTGCAAAGTAATAAATTCTTTAATATTAGATTCAAAATCAGAGGGCATCTTATTATAATTTTCATAAGAATTGTTGTAGGAATTACCGTAATTATTAGAGGGATTACTAGGATAAGGCCTAGGATTAAAATTTCCTATATACGCGTTGTTACCAAAATTGTTCCTACCAACAAAATTCACATCCATAGATTCATTATTATTCTCAATCAAAGTAGACAATGGCATATCATTAGGATCAGAAGAAACACTTTTACTAGTAAATAATTTCATAAGTTCATCCATCTTTCCACTCAAGACATTAATTTCTTCTATCGCATGCACCTTTTTATTAGTGGATCTTTCAGTATGCCATTGAGAATAATTAATCATAATATTATCTAGGAGTTTAGTAGCTTCTCCTAAATTGATTTCCATAAAAGTTCCTCCCGCGGCCCATTCTAAAAGATTTCTAGAAGCAAAATTCAATCCGGCATAAAAGTTTTGTATAATCATCCATAAATTTAAACCATGAGTAAAGCAATTACGTATCATTAGTTTCATTCTCTCCCAAGCTTGTGCAACATGTTGATGATCAAGTTGCTTAAAATTCATAATATCGTTTCTAAGAGAGCTGATCTTAGCGCAAGGGAAATACTTAGAGATAAATGCATCTTTGCACTTGTTTCATGAATCAATACTATTTTTAGGCAAAGACGAAAACCAAGTTTTAGCACGATCTTTAAGCGAAAAAGGAAATAGCTTCAATTTAACAATAACATTATCCACATCTTTCTTCTTTTGCATATCACACAAAGCAACGAAGCTATTTAGATGGGTAGCGACATCTTCACTAGGAAGGTCGGAAAACGGATTTTTCAAAACAATATTCAGCAAAACAGTATTAATTTCACAAGATTCAGCATCGGTAAGAGGAGCAATCGGAGTGCTAATAAATTCATTATTGTTGGTATTGGTGAAGTCACACAATTTAGTATTATCTTGAGCCATCATGACAAGCAAACAAACTAACACGCAAGCAAACAAAAAGCAAGCGGGCAAAAAGAGGCAAATAGAGAAAGAGAGGGAGGATAGAGAGAGAGGGCGAATAAAACGGTAAGGGTGAAGTGGGGGAGAGGAAAACGAGAGGCAAATGGCAAATAATGTAATGCATGAGATAAGGGTATGTGATGTGTACTTGATATGTTGACTTTTGCGTAGACCTGACCTGGCAACGGCGCCAGAAATCCTTCTTGCTACTTCTTGAGCACTGCGTTGGTTTTCCTCGAAGAGGAAGGGATGATGCAGCAAAGTAGCGTAAGTATTTCCCTCAGTTTTAGAGAACCAAGGTATCAATCCAGTAGAAGGCACTACTAGAAAAACCCCTATAGATAGACATTTAGTAGTAGCGTGAGTTTTTTGGCCCGCGCTACTGCTATTTAGTAGTAGCGCGGCAGAAAAAACACGCTACTGGTATGACTTAGTAGTAGCGCGGGCATAAAAAACCTGCGCTGCTACTAAATGATTTCCACCCGCCCCCTCATCAGATAATAGTAATAGCGTGGGGTATAAAACCTGCGCTACTGCTATATGAATAGTTGTAGCGCAGGTGAGGCTGGTCACAATGGGCAAGAACATAAGCTAGTAATTTACACGCTTCCTTAGACTATGTTACTACTTCCATAGTGGGTAGGAACATCTATGTAGTGTCATGCAACAATGTATTTATTAAGTTATAGACTCATTATTTTTTGAAATGTGTGATGTTCCGGTAACTTAACTAGTTACCACAAGCACATTTTTCTTTATTAAATATGTGCCACATAAGCAAAGTTGTATTGGAGTATGTGATGTTACTCCTAAATTGATCAGCGTAAGACACACCGCGCTGCTACTATGCCACCAACCGTCCACTCCACGTACTCCCACGCCACCCACCCCGAGCCAGATCTAGATCGAGACCCCCTGCACCAGCGGCCTCCCGTCCCCCCTTCCTCAACCTCCTCTCCTGCGCTGTCCACCGGAGGCCCCCGCACACACGGGAAACTGCTGCTCGGCGTCTCCAGCAGCCAAGGCCGGGTTCCCGGCCTCTGCGCGGCGTCGTCTCTTCCTTCCCCGTCGCCATCTGTCACCGTCGTCGTCGCGGTCCGGCCCTCCGCGCCGCAGCGGTAAGCACGCAAGCACGCACGCCGCTGCTCCCCTGCCTCTCTCCCCGTCCATCTCCGTCGATTCCCTTTGTCGGCGTCGGCGGGGAGTCGGCCTAGTGGACTGCGGTTCCCGCTTTGGTGGGTGGGGTCACAACTGATTTGGCCTGACGGTGGCGAGCGCCGATCGATTGATTGCAAGCCCCTGATGATGTGCTCGCTCCGCTGTGTCATCTAAAGATTACTAGTTTTGTTCATGATCTGTTCAGTGTTATTTTATTACTGCATTGGTAGGGATCTAGTGCACTGCCACCTAGTTTATTTTTTGCATAGTGCGTTGATCCCAGGCTCGCTGATGCGTAGGAGCAATTCATGTGGTTCTACAGATCGTCACCGATAATGCGGGGTGAAGAGGAAAAGGCTCATGAAACCCAGTAAATTTCTTGCTGGTTTAGTGCGCTTGTGTTCATCTTGTCGATTATATTAGGAGAAAACGCCCTTCCATGCTTCTTGTACTGATTCTGATTCTTAGGTTTTTACTTGTTGCTTTTCTAGGCATGTGTGTGTTCGTGTAGATTCACACAAAGAAATACCTGCCACGTGCAGGTTGGTTGTGGGGTTCGTTTGCTATTTTTCTTAGTGCTTCCATGTGCAAGAGAGGTAGTAGCTCTCTACCTTCAACAGAGTAGCCACATGGTTGACTACCAACCTTATACTTATGTTGTTGCTTGTTGGCCTGCTCCTTATAGTTGTCATGCTTGTGGTCGATTCAGCCGGGGATCAACAACGCCGTCGTCGCCGGTGGCATGGATACCATGTCCAATGCCCCCAAATACGCTGCAACAGCAAGGTTCCTACTAACTTAAGAAGAATGGCTCTGTAACTGTCGGCAGCTCTTCTAGTATAAAGTTTGTTGTTTACGTATTCTGACTAGTCGTTTACTATCTCTGTAGATAGTTTCTTAGATGGAAACCACACAGAGTAGTTAGTGTACAGCCAGAGTCCTGTATGATATCTCAATCTTGAGTAAAGCATTTGAATTTAAGCTAGTAGATATTGAGCTCTGTGATTGAAGTGTCTCTGTTGAATACATCTAATCTGAAAAAATTTCACATTTGCTTCTCTGATAAGTAAGGTCTGTTTTCATTTACAGATAGAAGATAGCAACGGAGTGGTAAGGTTTGTGCAGAGATCTTCTCCTCCGTCGTCGTCTGCGACAAAGCTACTGGGTGCATCCGTCCATCTTCAGATCTGAGTGAAGAGGGCATCCGTCCATCTCAAAAGGTTTAATTTTTGTACCAGCTAATTAACTTGTCTTTTCATCAGTTCCTCCTTGAGTAATTGGAAAGGGAATTATATTAGACTGCTAGCTGATTCTTGGTGAAAATTGCTTTGCCTGTATGTATGTATGTAGAGAGTCTTGTAGCAATTATTCTTAGAGTAAACCAAAGCAGTATTCGATGATATATTGTGAGTCACTGAAAATGTATACTGTTTTTTTCTTCAGGATATGGATGACTATCTGAAAGTATGCAGGTTTCTTTCCAAACTTAACAACGGGATACTAGGTGAAAGAAATGCTGCCTACAAGGAGAGGTTGAGCAGCCTAGAGAATTTAGTACTGATCATGGTAAGGTTGACAAAGCCTGAAATCTCATTTTGATCCACGTTCAAAGATTACATGGTAGCATATATACTTGAAATTGGCATGGAATATCGAAATTCAAAATAGACTTCGCCTATTCCCTGTTTTGAAAAGCAGTGGGAATTGATTTTCTGAATTCCTTGGTTGTCTATTTCCCTATCCATGTAACAATAAATGTAGAACAGAATGTTAACCGTCAAATATTTCAAGCATATATAGCTCAAATACACAAGTATTAATTTCTTGTATACACCAAAACAACAAGATAGCATGAACACGTATAGCTAGGGTATGCATTTAGTAGGTGTCTTTCCGTTTCGAAGATTCATAATAGACTAAAAGAGACTGATAAATGAAGAAAATGCCCTACTGGGTCTGCACAAGTACCCGAACTAACAAGTTTTCACTTTCCCGACGTGGGCGCAGGGGTGATCGACGTGGACTACCGCGACCTGGTGGGCATCGTGCTCTTCAACCACTCGGAGACGGACTTCGCTGTGAAGCCCGGCGACCGCGTCAGAGATGATTGTCCAGGTGATTGCGGCGCCGGAGGTCGCCGAGGTGGAGGACCTTGACGCCACCGTACGGAGTCGTCGAGGTGGAGTACCTTGACGCCACTGTCTGGAGGTTGCCCAGCTGAAGGACCTCGACGCCTTGGTAGATACATCTAGAGAAGTGGTCTACTTAGGTTGGTGGTGGAACGCTAGGGAAGGTACCTACCTTTCGGTGATGTTTGTGTGCGTCTGAAGTATAAATGGGATCTCGTGATCTCTTTGAATTGAGATGTTCAATGTTGTATCCATGAACGCTGCAAGTGCTAAGTAAGAATGTAAGTGTTAAAATGGTTCTGTGACCTTCATTTATTTTGCCATGGATGTGTCCTGATTTGTATCCATGAATATTGCATCTAAATTTTATTTTTTGGATTTCTAATTACTTAGCAGTAGCGCGGGGGAAGAATCATATTCCTAGTACTTAGGAATAGTAGTAGCGTGGGTTAGGAATAGTAGTAGCGTGGGTTGCACGCGCTACTATTAACTTTTTAGCGGTAGCGCGGGGTAAAAAACATGCTACTGCTAAAATTTAGCTGTAGCGCGCTACTGCTATACAAAAAACCTACGTTACTGGTAGCGTTTTCCTAATAGTGAGGCTATGCGCGAGTCCCTCGTACTTGCACAAAATAAATAAATCCTCGCAACCAACGCGAATAGGGGTTGTCAATCCCTACACGTCCACTTATGAGAGTGAGATTTGATAGATATGATACGATAATATTTTTGGTATTTTTGTGATAAAGATGCAAATTAAATTAAAGGCAAAGTAAAAAGTAAAGGAAATAACTAACTAGTAGGAGATTAATATGATAAAGATAGACCCGGGGGTCATAGTTTCACTAGTGGCTTCTCTCGAGAGCATAAGTATTCTACGGTGGGTGAACAAATTACTGTTGAGCAATTGACGGAATTGAGCATAGTTATGAGAATATTTAGGTATGATCATGTATATAGGCATCACGTCCGAGACAAGTAGACCGACTCCTGCCTGCATCTACTACGATTACTCCATTCATCGACCGCTATCCAGCATGCATCTAGAGTATTAAGTTAAAAACAGAGTAACGCCTTAAGCAAGATGACATGATGTAGAGGGATAGACTCATGCAATATGATAAAAACCCCATCTTGTTATCCTTGATGGCAACAATACAATACGTACCTTGCTGCCCCTACTATCACTGGCAAAGGATACCGCAAGATTGAACCCAAAGCTAAGCACTTCTCCCATTGCAAGAAAGATCAATCTAGTAGGCCAAACCAAACTAATAATTCGAAGAGACTTGCAAAGATAACCAATCATACATAAAAGAATTCAGAGAAGATTCAAATATTGTTCATAGATAGACTTGATCATAAACCCACAATTCATCGGTCTCAACAAACACACCGCAAAAAGAAGATTATATCTAATAGTTCTCCACAAGAGAGGGGGAGAACATTGTTTTGAGATCCAAAAATAAAGAAGAAGCCATCTAGCTAATAACTATGGACCCGTAGGTCTGAGATAAACTACTCACACTTCATCGGAGGGGCTATGGTGTTGATGTAGAAGCCCTCCGTGATCGATGCCCCCTCCAGCGAAGCTCCGGAACAGGCCCCAGGATGGGATCTCGTGGATACATAAAGTTACGGTGGTGGAATTAGGGTTTTGGCTCCGTCTCTGATCGTTTGGGGGTACGTAGGTATATATAGGAGGAAGGAGTACGTCGGTGGAGCAATAGGGGGCCCACGAGGGTGGAGGGCGCGCCTGGTGGGGGTAGGCGCGCCCCCCTACCTCGTGGCCTCCTCTTTCGTGTCTTGACGTAGGGTCCAAGTCTCCCGGGTCTTGTTTGTTGAGAAAATCACGTTCCCGAAGGTTTCATTCCGTTTGGACTCCGTTTGATATTCCTTTTCTTCGAAACCCTAAAATAGACAAAAAACAGCAATTCTGGACTGGACCTCCGGTTAATAGGTTAGTCCCAAAAATAATATAAAAATGGATAATAAAGCCCAATAATGTCCGAAACAGTAGATAATATAGCATGGAGCAATTAAAAATTATAGATACGTTGGAGATGTATCAAACCTGCAATACAACATAATTAACTTTAGCACGAGGACCTATGAAGTTCTAGTAATTTGCATTTGGTACATGACACACATACCTGACACCAGGAACTAGCATTAAAATTTATTTTTAGATTTAGACTATCGTAGAGTCTTCTCATTTCAAATCAACAAGATAGGAAAGAGTGAAATACCTTGGTGCAGATTGACAATGACAACGCAGATTTGTTGCCACAAATACTTGAGCCAACTTGCTCTGTGGAGAGTCATCTGCCTATTGCCTTACATATCTTTCAAGTAGCAAAATTGCATCAATGGCAATGCAGCTCTGAGAATTTCAGGTTCAAGATAAATGGCGGATCCAAACAACTTCCTTGTCTACAAAAGAGGCAAATATATTTATAGCTCACCGAAGGGAAAGCATATAAAGTAAATCATGAGAGATGTCATTTGCAGAAAGCTTACCCTGATTGCGACTAACTTCAGATCCACTGCACATTGGTCCATAATCTGCATTGCTTCATGTGAAGTGAATAATGCATCTTTGCATTATGAAGTGCTTGATAAGCACAAACCTAGGGAGAGCCTCCTAGCGCAATAGCGAGTGCGTTCTGTTTCCACTCAAGCAACCTAGGTTTGAATCTTCCCACCTATCTAACAATGGAAGTTAAGGGAGGGAACTCCCCCCTTAGCCACGTTTTGAAAGCACGAACCAAACCTGAGAATATATTGTGTTAGGATCAATTAACAAAGCAACAAATGATCATAACATATACACATCTATGGCATAGAGAAGAAGAATTGAACTTTGTTGTGGACAGCAATGAGGAAATAAAAGTAACCATAAAATCTAGTATGAAGGCAAGAAAAATTGAAAACATATTTGTAAAATTACCTTAGCTGTTCATAATGGAGATCTTCCGAATTGCTCAGATACACTGCCTTGGACTGGGGGCGACTTGGTTTTCTGAATATGTTCCCTGAACCAACGGAAGGGAAAGCCAAACTAAATAAAGATAACTCCTACCATTTGGGGTTGTCTTCTTTTATTTTGGTTCCGTAGTTGGACCTTGATTGTACTCTGGATGATGTATGTTTAACTTGTTACTTGTGTGAAGTGGCGATTGTAAGCCAACTCTTTATCCCTTTCTTATTCAGTACATGGGATTGTGTGAAGATTACCCCTCTTGCGACAAAACCACCATGCGGTTATGCCTCTAAGTCGTGCCTCGACACGTGGGAGATATAGCCGCATCGTGGGTGTAACACAACCCGACGTGTTAAAGGGGTTGTCAATCCCTTTCTGGTAACGATGACAGAAAATTGTAGTAGATTGAAATAATAGATCACAAATAAAATAAAGTGCAACAAAGTATTTTTGTATTTTTGGTTTAATAGATCTGAATAAAAATGCAAAGGAAAAGTAGATCGCAAGCAAATATACGAGGAAGAAGACCCGGGGGCCGTAGGTTTCACTAGTGGCTTCTCTCGAGAAAGATAGCAAACGGTGGGTAAACAAATTACTGTTGGGCAATTGATAGAACCTCAAATAATTATGACGATATCCAGGCAATAATCATTACATAGGCATCACGTCCAAGATTAGTAGACCGACTCCTGCCTGCATCAACTACTATTACTTCACACATCGACCGCTATCCAGCATGCACCTAGTGTATTAAGTTCATGAAAAAACGGAGTAATGCAATAAGGACGATGACATGATGTAGAAAAGATCCATTTATCTATTGCGTAGATATAGACCCCATCTTTTTATCCTTAGTAGCAACGATACATACGTGTTGGTTCCCTTTTCTGTCACTGGGATCAAGCACCGTAAGGTCAAACCCACTACCGGGCACCTCTTCCCATTGCAAGATAAATAGATCAAGTTGGCCTGACAAAACCCAAATATCGGAGAAGAAATACAAGGCTATAAGAGATCATGCATATAAGAGATCAAAGAAACTCAAATAACTTTCATGGATATAAGAAGATATGATTGATCATAAACTCAAAGTTCATCAGATCCAACAAACAAATCGCAAAAAGAGTTACATCATATGGATCTCCAAGCGACCATTGTATTGAGGATCAAGAGAGAGACATGAAGCCATCTTGCTACTAACTACGGACCCGAAGGTCTACAAAGAACTACTCATGCATCATCGGAGAGGTACCAATGGAGGTGGTGAACCCCATCCGAGATGGTGTCTAGATTGGATCTGGTGGTTCTGGACTCTGCGGCGGCTAGATGAATATTTCTTCGACTCCCCTAGGGTTTTGGGAATATTTGGGTATTTATATGGCAAAGAGGCGGTCTGGGGGGCACCTGAGGTGGGAACAACCCACCAAGGCGTGCTGAGCCTCCTGGCACGCCCTGGTGGGTTGTCCCCTCCTCGGGACTCCCCCAGGTGCAACCAGTGTTGGGGAACGCAGTAATATCAAAAAAAATTACTACGCACATGCAAGATCATGGTGATGCATAGCAACGAGAGGGGAGAGTATCGTCTACGTACCCTCGTAGACCGTAAGCGGAAGCGTTATGACAACGTGGTTGATGTAGTCGTACATCTTCACTATCGACCGATCTAGCACCGAAGGTACGGCACCTCCGTGATCTGCACACGTTCGGCTCGGTGACGTCCCGCGAACTCACGATCGAGTAGAGCTTCGAGGGAGAGTTTCGTCAGCACGACGGCGTGATGACGGTGATGATGTTGCTACCGGAACAGGGCTTCGCCTAAGCAGCGCTGCGATATTACCGAGGTGGATTATGATGGAGGGGGGCACCACACACGGCTAAGAGATCAATGATCAACTTGTGTGTCTATGGGGTGCCCCTCTCCCCCGTATATAAAGGAGTGGAGGAGGGGAGGGGTCGGCCCTCTCTATGGCGCGCCCTAGGAGAGTCCTACTCCCACCGGGAGTAGGATTCCCCCTTTCCATGTAGTAGGAGTAGGAGAGAAGGAAGGAGAGGAGAGGAGAAAGGAAAGGGGGGCGGCCCCATCCCAATTCGGATTGGTCTAGGGGGGCGCCTCACACCTTTTCCTTCCCTCTCATCTTTTCCACTAAGGCCCAATAAGGCCCATATACTCCCCTGGGGGTTCCGGTAACCTCCCGGTACTCCGAAAAATGCCCAAACTCATCCGGAACCATTCCGATGTCCAAACATAGGCTTCCAATATATCGATCTTTATGTATCGACCATTTCGAGACTCCTCGTCATGGCTGTGATCAAATACGGGACTCCGAACTACCTTTGGTACATCAAAACACATAAACTCGTAATACAAATCATCACAGAACGTTAAGCGTGCAGACCCTACGGGTTCGAGAACGATGTAGACATGACCGAGACTCACCTCCGGTCAATAACCAATAGCGGAACCTGGATGCTCATATTGGTTCCTACATATTCTACGAAGATCTTTATCGGTCAAACCGCATAACAACATACGTTGTTCCCTTTCTCATCGGTATGTTACTTGCCCGAGATCCGATCGTCGGTATCTCAATACCTAGTTCAATCTCTTTATCAGCAAGTCTCTTTACTCGTTCCGTAATGCATCATCCCACAACTAACTCATTAGTCGCATTGCTTGCAAGGCTTATAGTGATGTGCATGATCGAGAGGGCCCAGAGATACCTGTCTGACAATCGGAGTGACAAATCCTAATCTCCATCTATGCCAACTCAACAAACACCATCGGAGACACCTGTAGAGCACCTTTATAATCACCCAGTTACGTTTTGACGTCTGGTAGCACACAAAGTGTTCCTCCGGTATTCGGGAGTTGCATGATCTCATAGTCATAGGAACATGTATAAGTTATGGATCGTGCTAAGCTAACGGATGGGTCAAGTCAATCACATGATTCTCTAATGATGTTATCCCGTTTAATCAAATGACAACTCATGTCTATGGTTAGGAAACATAACCATCATTGATTCAATGAGCTAGTCAAATAGAGGAAAACTAGTGACACTCTGTTTGTCTATGTATTCACACATGTACGAAGTTTCCGGTTAATACAATTCTAGCATGAATAATAGACATTATCATGATATAAGGAAATATAAATAACAACTTTATTATTGCCTCTAGGGCATATTTCCTTCAGTCTCCCACTTGCACTAGAGTCAATAATCTAGTTCACATTGTCATGTGATTTCACACCAATAGTTCACATCTTTATGTGATTAGTTCACATCTTCATGTGACTAATACCCAAAGGGTTTACTAGAGTCAATAATATACTTCACATCGCTATGTGATTAATACCCAAAGAGTGATCATGTTTTGCTTGTGAGAGAAGTTTAGTCTACGGGTCTGCAACATTCAGATCCGTATGTATTTCGCAAATTTCTATGTCTACAATACTCTGCATGGAGCTACTCTAGCTAATTGCTCCCACTTTCAATATGTATCCAGATCGAGGCTTAGAATCATCTAGATCGATGTAAAAAGCTTGCATCAACATAACTCTTTACGACGAACTCTTTTATCACCTCCATAACCGAGAAATATTTCCTTAGTCCTCTATGGATAATTTTGACCGTTGTACAGTGATCTACTCCTAGATCTATTGTACTCCCTTGCCAGAATCATGCTAAGGTATACAATAGGACTGGTACACATCATAGCATACTTTACAGAACCTATGACTAAGGCATAGGGAATGACTTTTCATTCTCTTTCTATTTTCTACTCTGGTCGGGTTTTGAGTCTTTACTCAACTTCACACCTTGCAACACAGGCAAGAACTCCTTCTTTGACTGTTCCATTTTGAACTACTTCAAAATCTTGTCAAGGTATGTACTCATTGAAAAATCTTATCAAGCGTCTTGATCTATCTCTATAGATCTTGATGCTCAATGTGTAAGCAGCTTCACCGAGGTCTTTCCTTTGAAAAAAACTCCTTTCAAACACTCCTTTATGCTTTCCAGAAAATTCTACATTATTTCCGATCAATAATATGTCATTCACATATACTTATCAGAAATGTTGTAGTGCTCCCACTCACTTTCTTGTAAATACAGGCTTCACCGCAAGTCTGTATAAAACCATATGCTTTGATCACTTTATCAAAGCATATATTCCAACTCCGAGATGCTTGCACCAATCCATAGATGGATCGTTGGAGCTTGCTCACTTTGTTAGCACCTTTAGGATCGACAAAACCTTCTGGTTGCATCATATACAACTCTTCTTTAAGAAATCCATTAAGGAATGCAGTTTTGACATCCATTTGCCAGATTTCATAAAATGTGGCAACTGCTAACATGATTTAGACAGTCTTTTAAGCATCAATACGAGTGAGAAAATCTCATAGTAGTCAACACCTTGAACTTGTCGAAAACATTTTTGTGACAATTCGAGCTTTGTAGATAGTAACACTACTATCAGCGTCTGTCTTCCTCTTGAAGATCCATTTATTCTCAATGACTTACCGATCATCGGGCAAGTCAATGAAAATCCATACTTTGTTCTCATACATGGATCCCATCTCAGATTTCATGGCCTCAAGCCATTTTGCGGAATTTGGGATCATCATCGCTTCCTCATAGTTCGTAGGTTCGTCATGGTCTAGTAACATGACTTCCATAATAGGATTACCATACCACTCTGGTGCGGACCGTACTCTGGTTGACCTACAAGGTTCGGTAGTAACTTGATCTGAAGTTTCATGATCATCATCATTAGCTTCCTCACTAATTGGTGTAGGAATCACTAGAACTGATTTCTATGATGAACTACTTTCCAATTCGGAAGAAGGTACAATTACCTCATCAAGTTCTACTTTCCTCCCACTCACTTCTTTCGAGAGAAACTCCTTCCCTAGAAAGGATCCATTCTTAGCAACAAAATATCTTGCCTTCGGATCTGTGATAGAAGGTGTCGGGTGGTTGGTGCGACATATGCCAACGGGTGGCTTATCATTGTGGGGGCCAATAAAACATCGCCGGTGCCTGGAAATGGGATAAGGCGAAGACATGCACACTGGCGGATCTTACCCAGCTTCAGGGCTCTCCGTGGAGATAACACCCCTACTGCTGCTCTGCGGGGTCTCCGCATGGTCACTAGACCGACAAGTAGCTACAAGAGATTCCTTGAGCTGTTCGATGAAAGGATGAAGAAGAGCAAGGCTTGCCTGCTCCTCCTCTCGTTGCGGTGTCTAAAACTCTCCAAAGAGAGATCCCCCCCTGCATGGGTGCCCTGGGGGGTTTATATAGGCCTACCCCCCAGGGGTACAATGGTAATCCGGCTGGGTGCGGGCCCCAGCCGTCTGTGTCTACGCTGGCTGGCTTCTCCGCCGACCGATGGGCCCACCGCCTGGTAGGCCCCGCCGGCTGCCGGCCTTCTGGTTGACAGGCCGGCCCCACCGCTTGGGGGTCTTGTCGGAGGCTGGTTACTGTTGCCTTGCCTCTGGTGACGAGGGCTTTGTTGTGGTAAGCATGGCTACAGTGCCGCAGCGGGGCGGCTCATCACTGTAGCCTTTACTCGTCTTATCTCCTTAATGAGGCACCTCCTTCGAGGGAGAGAGCTGGCCGGCTATTGGGAGCCGGCCATACCCTAGGCCGACTGCGGGAAGCCTGGCCGCCTTTGGGGTCTCCCTGACTGAGGGGGCCCGCCACCCACGGGTCGTACTGACTGCTCGCCGTGGGTGACGTCATGATCAACATGGCAACAGTGCCGAGCCGGACGGGTGATGGCCGTCCCGTATGACGCACTGTGGCCATGCGTGCCCCGGGATTCGGGGGTTGGCAGGCTTCACTGTAGCCACGCCCCGTCTCGTCTCCGTTATGTGGGCGCAGACTCTGAGGGCACGATCTTGGCCGCCTGCTGAGGGGCCGGCTCGTTGGAGTCGGCCTCCTCATGCCGGCTTCTTGGAGTCGGCCTTCTCGTGGTCTTGTTTCTTAAGGATTTCAGGGCAGGGCCGCCTTTGCGCAGCCGGCCAGAGAGCTAGCCAACTAGGGGAAGGCGGCCCCTCGTCTTGGACGCTTGGAGGCTCAATCAACCTATAATTTTTCTGAAGAACCAGGGGAAGCCGGCTAGGCTACCCATGGTCATTTACTCCGACAGTAGTCCCCGAAGCTGGTTGGGCTCCGAGGCAGAAAAAAGACGAGGAGCTCAGTCAACTTCCTATCTTGAGGAGCCGAAAACTGGGAGCCGGCTTTAACTAGGTGTGCCGTCTTCTAGAGATTTCGAAGCTTGAAGGCGGGAACCAGTCGGCGCGCGAGTCAGGTTGCGAGCTGACCGTTAGTTGCCTGCGCACCATGTGGCACCCTACGGCTGGAGGGGCCTGCCAACCCATGCGTGCGACGGGACGCCGCCGCAGTCCGGGGCCCGCCACTACAGGGCCTCGGCCCACGCACGGATCTTCTGTGGCCCGGATGGACCGCGTGCCCCCCAGCGGCGATTTCCGCACGCCGTGAAGGTGCGATAATCGCGGGGCCTGGGGGAGTGGGTGCAGTTAATCCCACGTCCCCCCACGCCCTGCCTCCTCGGCTTCGCCGCACGAGGCTATAATTAGGGGGAGAGGAGGGGAGCGCTAGACGCTCGCGCGCTCTCCCTCGCTCTGCCCCCTCCTTCTTATTCCTCCTCTCCACCGCCACAGCTACCCGCCGCCACTCGGCCTTCCCGCCAATCTTCTTGGCTTGCTGTTGCTTTGTTGCAGCAGGGTCGCGCGCCTTTCTTCCGCCGCACCTTTCTCATCGCCGTGCCGTCCCCATGGCGTTGTCGAGCTTCTGGGACGGCTCCAACGTCCACGACGACCAAGTCAACTTCCTCCGCCGGACGCGGCGGCTGCCGGGCGCGGATTTCGTGCGGGTCCGCCTTGCGCCGGAGAGGGAGATTTCACCGGCGTCGGAGGAGGACGAGCGGGTAATCTTCCGCTCGCACTGCCTGCGCGGCTTCGGCCTGCCGGCGAGTGGGTTCCTCCGCTCCTTCCTCGAATTTTATCATCTCCAGCCGCATCACCTTACTCCAAATGCGGTGATGCTACTGTCGGCCTTCGTCGCCCTGTGCGAGGGTTTTCTTGGTGTCCTCCCCACCCTTGAACTGTGGGGAGAATTCTTCCAGTGCAAGCTTGGCACTGTCGTCGCGGGCGTGCCCGCCCCATGCGGCGCCTTCATCGCCATGCTGTAGGATCGAAAGTATGTCTAGAGGGGGGGTGATTAGACTACTTGACCAATTAAAAACTTAACCTTTTCCCAATTTTAGTTCTTGGCAGATTTTAGCTATTTTAGGACAAGTCAAGCAATCATCACATAATTCAAGCAAGCATGCAAAGAGTATATTGGCAGCGGAAAGTAAAGCATGCAACTTGCAAGAATGTAAAGGGAAGGGTTTGGAGAATTCAAACGCTATTGGAGACACGGATGTTTTTCCCGTGGTTCGGATAGGTGGTGCTATCCTACATCCACGTTGATGGAGACTTCAACCCACGAAGGGTAACGGTTGCGCGAGTCCACACAAGGCTCCACCCAAGGGCCACGGTTGCGCGAGTCCACGGAGGGCTCCACCCACGAAGGGTCCACGAAGAAGCAACCACCCACAAAGGGTCCACGAAGAAGCAACCTTGTCTATCCCACCATGGCCAACGCCCACGAAGGACTTGCCTCGCTAGCGGTAGATCTTCATGAAGTAGGCGATCTCCTTGCCCTTACAAACTCCTTGGTTCAACTCCACAATCTTGTTGGAAGCTCCCAAGTGACACCTAGCCAATCTAGGAGGCACCACTCTCCAAGAAGTAACAAATGGTGTGTAGGTAATGAACTCCTTGCTCTTGTGCTTCAAATGATAGTCTCCCCAACACTCAACTCTCTCTCATAGGATTTGGATTTGGTGGAAAGAAGATTTGAGTGGAAAGCAACTTGGGAAGGCTAGAGATCAAGATTCATATGGTAGGAATGGAATGTCTTGGTCTCAACACATGAGTAGGTGGTTCTCTCTCAGAACAAATGAATTGGAATGGTGTGTGTGTTCTGATGGCTCTCACATCGAATGAGAAGGAGGTGGAGGGGTATATATAGCCTCCACTCAAAATCCAACCGTTACACAGTTTTCCAATCTCGGTGGGACCGAATAAATAAACTCGGTCTGACCGAAGTAGTAAACCTAGTGACCATTAGGAATTTTGGTGGGACTGACATGCAACTCGGTAGGACCGATTTGGTTAGGGTTTGGGCATAACGTAATCTCGGTGAGACCGATTACACAAACTCGGTGAGACCGAGTCTGGTAATTAACTAACCAGAGAGTTGGTCAGGCAAACTCGGTGGGACCGATTTGCTCTTTCGGTGAGACCGAGTGGAACTCGGTGAGACCGAAAAGTTACAAAGGGGAAACACTGAGTTTACATTGCAATCTCGGTGGGACCGATTCGCTCTTTCGGTGGGACGAAAAGTTACGAAAGGGAAACAGAGAGTTTGCAACCCCATCTCGGTGGGACCGAGATCCTTATCGGTAGGACCGAATTGCTAGGGTTTGGCAGTGGCTAATGACAATTGAAACTCGGTGGCGCCGGATAGGAAAAATCGGTAGGACCGAGTTTGGCTTAGAGTTTAGGTCATATGTGGATATGGGGAAGTAGTTGAGGGTTTTGGAGCATATCATTAAGCACATGGAGCAAGAGGCTCATTAAGCAACACCTCATCCCTCCTTGATAGTATTGGCTTTTCCTATGGACTCAATGTGATCTTGGATCACTAAAATATAAAATGAAGAGTCTTGAGCTTTTGAGCTAGAGCCAATCCATTGTCCTGAGCATTTTGAGGGTTCCACTTTCACATCCATGCCATGCCAATCATTGAGCTTTCCTGAAATAATCATCTTGGAATAGCATTAGCTCAATGAGCTATATGTTGTTATGAATTACCAAAACCACCTAGGGATAGTTGCACTTTCAATCTCCCCCTTTTTGGTAATTGATGACAACATATAGATCAAAGCTTCGACAAATGATAATAAGCATGAAGTATATCGTCGCTTTGAGAAGTATGTGATAAGTAAGAGCTCCCCCTAAATTTGTGCATATATAAAATTTGCTTTGGACTGCAAATGCACAAAGAGTTAGAGTCATGGGTTACTCTTCCGTGTCACATACATCTTGGTGGAGCACTCAAAATGATAAGAATGAAATGCACTCATCACCAAGAATAGTGAATGATCGCAAGCGATAGATAGCATGATAATATTTAAGCAAGCATTAAGCAAACATTAAGTGTAGCTTATGATCAAACACTTGATCATCGATGTCTCACAAATAATGACATAGTATCAAGCACTCAAAAGCAGAAAAAGGTTCGAAAAGACCACCAAATAAACCAAGAGAGAAAAGCAACACTCTCTCTCTCTCGAAGCCTATGATCTATACATCTTCTCCCCCTTTGGCAACAAGTTACCAAAAAGTTCCTAGAAAATGCATAGTGCTAAGTCGTCGCTCAGGCTTGATCTTCAGGTGGTGGTGGAGTTCGGATCACTCCAAGGACGAAGGCTTCTGTAGATGCTGAAGTAGTCGCTGGAGTTGGAGCTGAGGTAGACGCTGGAGCTGAGGCTGTGGCTGGTGCAGACGTTGTAGCTCTAGTGTCAGCAACTGGCAGTGCAGACGACCTCGGACCTCGTGGCACTCTAGAAAAAGCATGAGTTGTGGTCCTGCCTCTCCTCTCATTCATGTCCTCCTAGAGCTGCTCCACTACAGACTGGACTTCTGTTACCTTGACATCCAAGTCATAGAACTTCTGTTCCATGATCCTCTCTAGGCTCTGCTGATTTTTGGTGAGGTTGGCTAAACTTTGCTCAATTCTCAGCGAGGATGCAATCAAGTAACTGAGCTTCTCTTGTTTGGTCTTCAAGAAGTACTCAGATGCCTCCTCTTGAGTAGGCATCCTGACAGCTTTCTCCTTCTTCGCCTTCTCCTTCTTTGCAAATGCTTGTGCAGACGATGGCTTATTCTCTGTCATCACAACTTCATTGTTCTCAAAATCTGGACGGATGGGCAGGTGTTCCTTATCCAAAAGATATATGCCCGTGCCCATCTTGGAGTTGATGAGCTCCTGAATCTGAGGGGCATATCCACAGCTCCTCTTTTGATCTGCAGCTGTCCTCTTAATGGTTTCCACAATGAGACTCATGACCTTGAATTTTTGAGGCACATCAAAAACATGAAGCAAGTTGATAGCATGACCTCTGATCATCTTGTGATCTCCAGACTTAGGCAACAGAGTGTGCCTTAGTATCCAATTGATAGTAGGCAATCCTGAGAGCAGATAGTGCACTGAGCCAAACTTGAATGTGTCAAGAGCTTCATTGGGAATTTCCTTGTACATGTTGGACATGGAGTTATGGTCCATTTTCTTCTTGGCATAGATGTCCAAGTCCTCATCTTGCTCTTCTGGGGCATTGATGATCTGTGCCCACTCAGCCACTGTAGATTGGTACCTTGTACCCTCAGACATCCAAGTAATCTTGCCATCCGGATAAAAGTGAGCTGTGGAGTAGAACTGCATGATGAGTTCCTCGTTCCACTTTGTGAGCTTCTGCCCAACAAAGTCCTCTACTCCACACGCTCTGAAGCTGTCCTGAACTCCTGGATAGTGCTCTTCATTCTCCTTGATATAGGTCCAGTCGACCCATCTCATGTCGCAAACGATTGGCTTCTTGTCAAGCAAAACAGTCTCATAAAAATCTTGTTGCTCCTTTGTGTGAAATCTGTAGTCCACGGCAGTCCTTCTCCTAGAAGCATATGGATCTCCTTCTCTCCATTTCCTGAGTCCTGAGTCTCTCCTGAGCTTCATGTCCTCAGCCACAGGATGAGCATCGTTGTGGTCTGGGATCTTGGGCTTGAGCTTCCGAAGGACACTCTCTTCCTCTTCTTCAATAGCTTCAGGCACTGGGGCCTTGTTCTTTTCTGCAGCAGGTATACTCCTTGTGTTTCTCTTTGGAGCTGTCTTAGGCTTAGATGTAGCCTTAGGAGCTTCCTTGGGCTTGGATGCAGCTCCCCCTGACCTTATGGCATCTCCCATAAGTTTGGCTGCCTTGGGTGCTGGTGCAGCAACCTCTTCTTCCTCCTCCTCTTCTACCATGATGGAGGCTCTTCCAAGCACTTTGGCTACAGTCTTCTTTACTCTCTCTTTCCTCTTCTTACCCTCAGCAGCAATGGGCTCAATGGGAGCAGGTGCAGGCTTCTCAGTTGATGATCTAGCTTTTGACATGGGCTGCCTGCCTGCTGGCCTCTTGATTTTCAGACCTGTCTTTGAGCCTTGAGCTGGCTCAACCCTCTTGGAAGTGGCCTCTTCCTCTGCCACATAGTCTTCATCCTCAGAATCAGACGTTCTTTTCTTCCTTTGACGTGTGGCAGCCTTAGGAAGATTGCTGGGTGTGCTCCTGCTGCCATCATCAGAACAACTTGAGGGGCTAGTGCCCTCACTCATCACAACTTGCTGCTCTGAGAGGTTCTGGCTGTCACTTTGATCAGACATGTTGCAACTGACTGCTGACCCTGTGAATAGATCATGGATAAGATAGAGTGGATGAGAATCACAAAAAGCAGAGATTTTTGCAAAAGATTAATTCAAAAACTTAGTTTTAGTTTTCCACAGAAAGCATCCCGGATCTACCGATTTTCAAACTCGGTGACACCGAAGCAGTTTTGGCACCAGAACTGGTGAACTCGGTCAGACCGAGTCACAGTTCGGTGGCACCGAGACTGCTAGGGTTTCACAGAATTCCAAAATCGGTCGCACCGATAAGTTATTCTCGGTCAGACCGAGTTTAACTTGTGCAATGGCAAAAGCCAGATCGGTGGGACCGAGTTTTTCAACTCGGTGGGTCCGAGATGGTTTCGGCGGAAACCTAACCCTAAAATTTTCGAATTAAACCTAATCTACGAGCGTTTTGACTGGATAGAAGTTTATCAATCGTGGCAAGATTTATGATGATCACAATGTGCTAGGAATCAGATTAAGGAATAGCACAATGATCAAGTCCATACCCTAGTTCGGCGTGGACTTGCTACGGCGGCAACGGCAGGGCAGAAATCCGTTGACGGCGGCGAAGACCAGCGATTGGAGGCTGCTGGCGGCGAGGAGATGATCCAGAGACCTCGAGGGCAGAGCAGGCTATCGCGCGGGCGAGGAGGTTTCGGAGAAATTTCCAAAATTATGCCCGTCACTATATATAGCCCGACCCTGTCGGTGTGACCGAGTGGAACAACTCGGTGGCACCGAGATGCAAAACTGTGTACAGTTATTGCAACTCGGTGTGACCGAAAAGTTCAAATCGGTTGCACCGAGATCAAAAACCTAGATCAACTTAATGAACTCGGTAGGACCAAAAATGGAGTATCGGTCAGACCGAGATTCATAAAGAGGTTTTGGAAGTTTAAGTCTATGACGAATCGGGGACTCCGAGCGCTCCTCACACAGAGTGGTTCGAATCTGACTTGATCAAATTTTGTGATGCAGCATGAATAGAGTTTGAGACGAGAAAAGCATAGATAGCCAGAGGAGGTTCTTAGGCATTCTTGTCCATCCACTTGGCAAAAGAAGATAAAGCCAAACAATCAAAACAACAAGTGGATGTCCTTGAATGAGCAAAATATGCAACCAACATGCTCACACAATAAGATAGCAAATGAAATATGTGGCAAAGCATGCACAACCAATTCTAGCATCTATCAAGCAATTTGCGATGACTAGGTCATCTATATATGAGTATATTGACTTAGGAGTCAAGTGAGAACACTTGATCGTAGGTCATACTCATCGTTTAAGCTCAAGTGGGGTTACCACTTTTACATAAAGCATTGTTTTGTTCACATCTTTAGAGTTGCTTTAGCTCAAGTCTTAGAGTAAAGCTCCCCCTAGATGTGATATCCCCCCTAAGAGGGATGAACTAACCTTGGGTTTTGTCGATGATGACTTCATGTAGATATTGAAGATGTGGATGCTCAATGTTGATGTAGATCTCTTGGAGCTATCCTTTTGAGTGAATTGCACTTTCAATACCTACATGGGTTAGTCCCACAAGGAACAAACAAGGATATCCATAGACATGGAGTGATGCACACAAAAGATGATGTCCATGAAAACTTTTAGGTTACCTTGTCCCTTGTCTTACCAACAAGAGGGTTTGTGACTCCTTGAACTAGTGCAAGATGTGGAAGTTGATTGCACTTGTTCTTGCCAAAATGATGAGAGTGAAGTATGTTGGCGGAGTCACCCTCGAGAACTCTCTAGTTCTTCTTCTTTTGGATCCACATCATCTTGATGGGAATCCTTGGAGTTGTAGTCGTACTTGATGAAGTGGAACTTGAAGTAGTCTTGGGAATCCACTTGACTAAGGTCTTTGGAGCTTCTTCAAATGCATCAATTTCCTCTTGAAGCTTGTCCTTGCCTTTTTGCTCGTAGTCTTGTGGTGGAAGATCATCTTGAGCTTGTGTCCCTTTGAAAGAAGTATACTTCTCTTGTTGAGGGACAAACTTCGTCTTGGGGTATTGATCTTCTTCCCATTCAACTCCATTGGCATTGAACTTTCGTTCAAAACCAACACCTTGATTCTTCCGGTGCATTCCTTGCTTGCGCACAATTTCCTCGAATTTCTTACTCCCGGCAAGGCTCTTGTACACTCCTTTCTCTATAATTCCCTTCGATAAGCTATTTTCTTGCTCAAGTGTAACTTGGCTAAGAGAATCATTAGTGGAATCAAGAGAACTAATAGAAGCAACAATATTGGATTTAGCATGATCATTGTTACTACTAGAGGAGGAATCTTTCTTGTTAGATTTGACTTGAGGCATGTAAGTGGATAAGAGTAAACGCTTGGCAATGCAAGAAGAACTTTTCTTGCGGAGATCATCATTGATTGCCTTTAAGAACTCATGCTCTTGCTCAAGATTGAGCTTTTCAAAGCGTAGCTTCTCATGAGCCCTTAAAAGTTCTCGATGATCTTCGAAGATAGTGTCATGAGCTAACTTAAGAGTTTTTAGTTCTTTAGTTAGAGCCTCAATCTTCTCCTTATCATTGTCATTCGTTTTATCTTGATTAGCATGATTAATTGGTCTTTCATCATAGTATTCATCACTAGAGTTGTCACCAATCAAATCATCACCTAACAAGTCATCTTCATCACTATTGAAATCAACATACTCGGGGTGTGTTACCTTAGGACCTTTGGCCATGAAGCATCTTCCAATTCCTTCATTTGGTGAGTCAAATATGTCGTAGGAGTTGGATGACACAAGTGCTAGACTGGCAACACCTTCATCTTGAGTATCTTCGGAGTCGGAGTGATAACTTCTCTCGGAGTGGCTGTCGGAGTCGGAGCCGGATACCCATTCACCAACATGAGCTTGATGTCTTCGTCTTGTATAGCTCCTTGATGATTTTTCCTTCCTTTCCGAATCCTTGCTTCTCCGTGAGTATCTTCGTTCATAACGATCATCTCTACTCCTTCTCTCTCTTGGTGGTGATCCTTTGCTTCTTCTTTTTGGAGAATCTTCTCTTCTCTTGTAGGGAGACGTACACTCATTGGAATAGTGTCCGGGTCTTCCACAATTGTAACAGTTTCGCTCTCGACTAGAAGATCTTTTGTCATTGTAGGACCTTCACTTGGAGCTTCTATCTTTGCTTCTACTCTTGTAGAACTTGTTGAAGTTCTTCACCATTAAGCTCAATTCTTCATTGAAGTCTTGTTTCTCACTTGATGATGTAGGGGCTTCACATGAGGCTTTGTAGGCACCACTTGATTTGTTGTGAAGTTCCTCTTTATCCTTAAGTGACATCTCATGAGCAACAATCCTTCCAATCACCTCCGTTGGCTTGAGATCTTTGTAATTGGGCATCATTTGGATCAATGTGCACACGGTATCATATTTTCCATCCAAGGCTCTTAGGATCTTCTTGATGATGAATTTATCGGTCATCTCTTCACTTCCTAAGCCGGCAATCTCATTTGTGATGAGAGCAAGCCTAGAGTACATTTCGGCGACACCTTCACCATCCTTCATCTTGAACTTGTCAAGTTGGCTTTGAAGCACATCCAACTTGGATTCCTTGACGGAGTCGGTACCTTCGTGCATATCAATCAAAGTGTCCCAAATTTCCTTTGCATTCTCAAGGCGGCTGATTTTGTTAAATTCTTCGGGGCACAATCCGTTGAAGAGAATATCACAAGCTTGAGCATTGTATTGCAACATCTTCAACTCATCCGCGGTAGCTTCACGGTTTGGTTCTTTCCCATCAAAGAAGTCACCTTGCAAACCAACACACACAATAGCCCAAACGGCGGGGTTATGTCCAAGAATATGCATTTTCATTTTATGCTTCCAACTAGCAAAATTAGTACCATCAAAGTAAGGACCTCTACGGTGATAATTTCCCTCGCTAGACGCCATACTCTCCTAGGTTGTGAAACCAAGGCTATGACCACCAAAAGCTATGGAGATCAAGCAAATGGAGACCAAAGCTCTGATACCACTTGTAGGATCGAAAGTATGTCTAGAGGGGGGGTGATTAGACTACTTGACCAATTAAAAACTTAACCTTTTCCCAATTTTAGTTCTTGGCAGATTTTAGCTATTTTAGGACAAGTCAAGTAATCATCACATAATTCAAGCAAGCATGCAAAGAGTATATTGGCAGCGGAAAGTAAAGCATGCAACTTGCAAGAATGTAAAGGGAAGGGTTTGGAGAATTCAGACGCTATTGGAGACACGGATGTTTTTCCCGTGGTTCGGATAGGTGGTGCTATCCTACATCCACGTTGATGGAGACTTCAACCCACGAAGGGTAACGGTTGCGCGAGTCCACACAGGGCTCCACCCAAGGGCCACGGTTGCGCGAGTCCACGGAGGGCTCCACCCACGAAGGGTCCACGAAGAAGCAACCACCCACAAAGGG